>NC_056741.1:574098846-574311346 GCF_019279795.1 Protopterus annectens | reverse complement strand
TACCTACACCCTTGGTTGTGCCTGACTACACGGGTATATAGTACCTTTGGGTAGGGGTGCAGAACTGCAGTGTGCATTATTTGTTATCGTGTGATGTTTATCTTGCTGAACATGCAGAGTTGCTGTGTACCTGTAAGTCTATGAAGGCTTGTAGTCTGTCTGAGTAGCTACCACCTGTGGACATATCCAGATGGTAGACAGAGGTCAGCCTAGTATTCTTTGACTGTGCACCACAGCAGTCTTTTCAGCACCTGAACAATGGCATTGTCACAGGTGGTTGCTAGCAGTACATGGCTACATCTTTTGCTATTTCTGTGTTGTACTTCTACGTAAGGACATGCTTGTGGAATTCATTCTACAGCTATTTGCAGAGTGTGTAACAGCAGACAAGCTGATATGCCTTTGTGTTTCTGACTCTTCCAGGCCTCAGATACTCTCACGTATATATTTGAACAGCCTCAGGGAAAGGTACATATAACTGGGATACACCTGTGATATAGTTCTGACATTTTTCAATACAGACTTTGGGTGATTCAGAGCATTTCTATTACTCCACCTTTTCTGACGTGCAAGCGATGTCTACTCTCACTTATTGACATTTGTTATGAAGTGAGATTCAACACCTTTCTGCCTACTGTTAGTACTTACTGCCTACTGTAGTAAATATTCTTCTGAGATACTGGCATTCCCATCAGCCAGTTTATATGGGCCTAGACAACTGTGGATGTTCAGCATTTCATACAACCATACTATCTCCATAATGCAAGGGTACAACAACGTATCCAAAATGTGGGACAGACACAGTCCAGGTATTGTACTTTATTAAAAACATTTCACTCTTTGGTTGTGGCGGCCTCATTCATTTCATTATGTAGTGCATGCAGTATACCTTTATTCCAGACTTCTTACACCTTTATTGGTAGCTTCAAACTCTTTCTCACACTCTCTCACTTATTTTATATTTACATTTCAGGATGGTACTTAATTCCAGGCTTTATTAACATTTATTACTGTGTTACAACAATCCTTTCCAGCTGACTCACTTATTTCATATGACAGTATATACAAGGATGTATTCAAGACTTGTCTGTCCATTATTGATGGATTAGAACAATCATTTTCAGGCTGAAGCAGTTATCTGATATTACAATACAGGTGGAAACTCTGTTTGGGACTTGTTTACTCTTTATTAATAGATTACAATACTCTTTTTCAGGCTGCATCACTTATCTGATCTTAGAATACTAACAGAAGCTTTATTCTAGGCTTATTTGACCTTTATTACTGGGTTACAACACTGAACTCATTTACAGGCTGTCTCACTTATATTCTATAATAATACCAGCTGAATAATTACTAACCTGCCTGGTGGCGCAGCCTTAACAGCCTATCAGCATAGGCTTGCCGATTCGCCGAACGAACACCTGCAGCTGTAATATAAATGAAGGGATATTGGAACATATCTATCCATACTATAGGCTAGGATAGCATTTCTTACATACTTAGTTACATGGATACTTACTCAGTAGTGGGGCATTGGGCATATGATGGGCCTCCTGGATCCATCTGTTCAGTTGGTCCTCCTTTCGACGCTTCAAGTCCGTATGGTGGTGACGGACCTGCTCACCAGTCCTGGGAATGCCTGTGGCACTGGTAAGATCATGTGCCAACTGGTTCCACGCCTCTGCCTTGTATGCTCCCCATTGAACCTGGCCCTGCATGAGTCGGCCTTCATGTTGGTGGACTAGGAGCCAAACCATATATTTAGACTCCTCAATGCCCCACCTTTGTGCTCTAAAGCGATTACCCTCTCCGACACCTGCCATCCTGACTGCAAGTGGGTACCACAATCAGTTATGGCGAGTATTCCCGCCTATGGGGCTTAAATATGCCGCATTTCCCGCACTTTTTTGTGATTGGCCATTTTTGAGAATTCTAAGCTGACTGCACACCTGCTTAGTAATGGTTAATCTACCATTTCTATGTATATGTATGCTAATAGTGGCTGTTTCTCCTAAGCTGTCATGGCTTAGTGGTTCTGTGGTTTGATTATGATGCACAGGGTCCTGGGTTCGAACCTTGTCACTCTTTTATTTTAATACTGTCTAGACAGGCTAGGGGGTGTGGCTGCATTTAATCAACCTAGCTCTACGTTGCTCCCCTCTGCCCTACGGTGCCCTGGTTGTCGCGGTGCGCACGTCCGCACAAACACAGTGTGCTGGGTAAAGCACTATTACACTATGGGCAACTCTGTTTAGCTGGGTGAAGCGCTATTAAACTATGGGCAACTCTGTTTAGCTGGATAAAGCGCTATTAAACTATGGGCACCTCTGTTTAGATGAGTATAGTGCTATTAAACTATGGGCACCTGTGTTTAGCTGTGTAAAACGTTGCTTAACGGCAGGCTATTATATATCTGGGTCTTTTAAAAATATATATTTTGTTCGCTGATACATTGGCCATGTCACTGCTTTTAATAAAATTTTAATCATATTTGTCTGGTATTATTTCAAATACTGATTTAAAACATAAATAAGAAGGGGAGTGGTGGGACTCGAACCGTGAATGCCTTCTCTTTGTGCATACGCTCTACCATTACGCTACTGCTATTTGGATTAATTTGCATAAGTAGTTCTTATATGCTCTTCAATGTCACAATTGCTAACTGTGGTTAAGAAATGGGCACACCCATGCAAACAAGCGCAAATACGGGCAGCTATATCGTGGATTTAAAAAAAATTATTATTTTTTCCATTTTATAACGCTGATGGGGGTTTACACTGTCAGGGAGTGTGGTGTTGGGTGCAAGTACATTTGAGCAGACTCGCTCTTGTCTGTTGACATTATGCTTTTTAAAACCTTGCAGGGGCATGGACTTTTAGACTGCTCGGCAGTCGGACACGCCCCCTGCTTGCCTACTAAGTCCGTGTAAGAGTTACGGGTGAGTCAGCATGCCCTCATGAATATTCATGGCGTGCTGACATCATACCGTTCAACTGCAGCCTCCGAGTAAGACATATTAAGTCTTACACAGAGGTTTCGTGAATCCGGCCCAAGGTCTTATCTCCTGTGCAGACTAGCTCTTAAGGTTTGGGCTCTAGCTGTCCAGTATTGAGTGACCCTTCAGGCAGTTTGTTCCCTCTGATCAAAACATAGTGGCAAATTCTTTGAGCAGGTCCATAACACAATCCCACACATGGGTGCTTCACAGGGATGTGTTTCTGGATATTGCCCACCAGTGTGGTACTCCTCAAGCAGATCTCGTTGCCTCCCATCTAAACAGACAACATCCACTTTTTTTTTTACACCAGAGTCCTGTGGCATGGAAGGTGGATGCCTCTCTCTCTCTTGGAAGATAATGTTTCTTTATGCCTTCCTCTCCCCTTCCTCTCATTCCGAAGGTCCTGCTCAAGATAAAACAGGATGCTCCAAAAATCTCGCAGGTGACTCCGTTTTGGCTCAGACAGCATTGGTTCCCTCTACTTCTGTATTTAGCCAAGGGCAATCATCACGTTACCTCACTGGGTGGACCTGCTCACACAAGACAAAGGATCTCCTTCAACCCCACCTGTGCACTCTTCAGCTGACATTGTGGGTGGTTAGGGTTTTGATACCCTTCAGACACCTTTTTTCTGAGGACATGTTTTGGGTCCTGCATGAGGCCAGGAAACCCACTACTAGAAAATCTTATTTGTCCAAATGGAGGAGATTTTCTGTCTGGTGTCTTGTAACATGGATCTACTGTGTATGTTTCTTTGGTTCTCTCTTATTTGTGTGAATTGCTCAATGCTGCATTGGCATATTCTTCTGTTAGGTCCCACCTATCAGCGCTTCTTTGCCTTTGACTCCCTCTTTGACTTCTAGATTTGAGACCAAACATTTTCCTAAATGCATCCTTCAGATCAGGCCTCCCAGGAAGCCTTTTCCTCCTTCCTGAGACCTTCATTTTGTTTTAGAAAAATTGACTCAAGCTCTTTTTGAGTCTGCAGCTTCATCTCCCTTACAGCATTATTCTTGGAAGAGTGTTCTGCTTTGGCCCATACCTCCACCAGATGGGTGTCTGAGCTGCAAGCCCTTATAGCTGTTCCTTCTTATTGATTTTTCATAGGGACAGGGTGTCTCTTTATACTAATCCTTCTTTTATGCCCAGGGTGGTTAACGAGTCACCTCTTAATCAGTTTATTCATTTGTGCACCTTTTTCCCTTCTCCATTATCAGCTAGTGAGAAGGTTCTTCACACCTTGGATTTGCATAGACAAACCTCTGTGCATATTTTTATCAAGCACATGTTGGATGTGATTTCCAGGGCTAGAGCTGGTTTTGCCAGGGCCATCGTTCATGGCTTCCTTGAGGGTTCTGTTTGCCCTTCCTCCTCTCAATCATCTTGAGCTATATTATTCTCCCTATTGTAAAGAATAGTGCAACACTGATATGGAAATACATAGTACAGTTGTGTAAAATCTTGACATAATAGTAGATGTCCTTCTCTTCACTGTTGTAGTATTTGCTGCCTCTCTCTACCCCCCGATCCTTTTTCCTTCTGGGTGTACTTGTTACCTACTAGTATCCTTAGACTGTCATTCCTACTGGGGCTTTTTTAGTTTTGAGGATGGTATGTCTGGATGTTGCCTTTATGCCCTATGCCATGTGCAGGGGGTATAGGTGTGATGTATGGTGTACCCATTAGAACCTAAAGGCTTTGGTATACTGGTTGGACATTTTGCCCAGCTGTACTATATAGATGTTTGCCACAAAGGTGCGACCCATGCAAAGCTTACACAACCTTCCCTAATATTCGGGGTTCTACTGTAGATCATATGTCTCCTATACATTGTAGGTGTTCCATGGATATTCTTTTATCCATCTATTAGTAATTTTACTGCATCTACCATGTTTTTGCCTACAGCGATGGCATTGGTGTACTGTATGATACAGTTCTTCTGTTTCTCAGTCGACGTAAAGGCTCCTGTGAGCCTTATATTTATTGTTGTTCCTAGGAATAGTATGGAAACCAACAGTCAGTTTTCCATAATACCCTCTCTAGATGGAATAATATGGGCACATTGGTTTGAATAACCACTAATGCTCTGGACTAGGGAATAACCTTTTAAATGTTGCTTTCTAAAGATAGCTGCAGTATTTAAGTACCTGTAAGCATCAATAACATTATTTCTGGACTCCTGCAACAACCAGATGACACTGGAAGAAAATGCTATGGCTACCAAATCTAAACACAGTAATACTGTGGACACTCCATCTGCAAAGACAAAACACTAACAATACAATCATCTATCAGCACTAACTAATGTACTGCAAAAGGTTCTTCTTGATGCAGATATTAAGAAAGTTAAGTAATGAGATTAAAATGCAACTAAGCAGTATTTGCCTTATACTGAAGCAGCAACACAGGCACTAAGGGAACAGAATATTGTATTGTTAGAATATAAAACTGGAACTGGAGATTGATGACCTTATCACTCCATAGGAACAATGTCCATATAACAAGTCTGTCTCGAGGGAGACAGGAGGCAACCTGGGATATTACTTGGGCCCACAGATGCAGTAATTCTTTTTGACTTGGAGAGTGCATTGAATTTGCTAGTGATAACTGGAGGAGTTATGACTGAATCTATGTCTTGAGAGTTGGTGGGCACTGGGGTCAAGTTGTAGGAGTCATAAATGAATTGAAACAGTTGTTGAATCAGCCTGCACAACTGGAGAGAGTTTATAGGATCGATATAACGAATCCTTCAAATCTTAAACTTTGTGGATACAGAAATGGTGTTAAAAACAATCCAAAGACCTGGGGCAATTTGCAAGATTTCAGAGACACTGCTACATTTGATTGCGGTTATTTCTGACAGATGTTAACACTTCCAAAATCTTATAACATATATGCAAGTATGTCATAAATTGTACTTGTCAATTGAACCCCAGAATCACTTTCTATCCTTAGATGTCCTTTCTGATAATAGAGTCAGAACTGAGTTTTCCATTTCCAGGTAACCTTGTGACTGAACATGCTAATATCTGCTGAGGAGTTACAGGTAACAATGGGAGAGCTTCCTACTTGAAATCACAGAGTGCAGGTTTTGGACTTAGCATTTTGTAACCGTAGTCTTCCAGCTTTTTTGCATGTACTGTTAGAATATTAGGTATTATTCTGCTTTCTTGTGCTCTCTCTATTAAAGAGAGTAGCTAACTCATGGAGGAGAGTGTGGTAAGTAAACCAGAGAAAAGCTTCTGTTACAGCACCTGCCCCTTAGGTTTTCAAACATTGGCTAAGCCTTTTTATTCACCCTCTCATAGTGCGTTTGTTAGGTAATGCTAACCTAATAAACAACACATCACAGAACTAGCCTAGGACAGCCTGAAGGTACCGCTGCTCAGTGCGAGGAGTCTACACAAAAAACTACACTTCCTGCAAGGCCTCCACATCCTGGAGAAAGGAGACATGGTTATAGAGACATGATTTAAAGCTGCAGAGAGCACCCCACCAGTACAAGGCCACAATGCCTTCCACACATATAGACCAGCTTCTGCACAGGAAAGGCATAAGGTGTAGGTTTATCAATATTCATTAAAAACAGTCACAACTCAAGACTGGTCAAGCAGTATGACTCACTTGAGCTACTCCACTTCCAACTTACCATAAGAAAAGTCACATACCATATCACTGTAAGCTGTAGTCCCCATCTATGACCCCGGACACCCATACCACATACCTAAATATATGAGTGTCATTTTGTATTGAACCCAAAACTGAAATCCTGGCCAACTTTTAACTATCACAATATAAACTGGAAAGCATACACAACTTCCAATGTGCAGGCCCTGATGTTCCTGGACTTTTACCAACGCAAGTACTCTGGACTAGCTAGTCCATACACCCACTAGGGATGCCAACGTCCATGACCGTATCCTCACAAACATGGGGGAATTTTGCATCCATACATGTGTAATGTCCTCACTTGTCAGCTCAGACCACAGAGCTGTCTCCCCTGAAATCCAATTAAAGTTTTTCACCACATCTACTCCTCAAACTTTTAGAATTGATTTCAAAGCAAACATCCCACTCTAGAATGATACCCTGGGAAAATGTCAAGCCCCAAAAAGTCATGTGAACTCTGTTGTCTATGCAGAATTGTTGACAAAAGCCTTGTACTACCATGTAAACAACTGCATTGGTATATACCTGAAATAAGCATAGGATTAAATTAAAAATGAATTAATATGAAAAAGCAAACCACCCTGGTGGATTCCCAGTATCAGCAAGTTATACAACAAAAAGGAAAAAAAAATCATGACCCAAACTAAGTGCAATACCTAACAATGCAAGAAACCCCTCATCAAAATAAATAGGCAAAGATGGCCTTGAAGGCAAACAGTAGTGTGTTGAACTAATTGGATATGGACCCACCTATATGGCAAATATAGCAAACCTACTGTCTGACAAATGTAGCTTCAATTTGACCCCACTGCCCACCAACTCCCAAGACATAGATTCAGTCATAACTCCTCCAGTTATCACTAGCAAACTCAATGCACTCTCCAAGGCAAAAAGAATTACTGCATCTGTGGGTCCAAGTAATATCCCAGGTTGCCTCCTGAACAGCATGCAACATACCCTGGCAGGCCCTGCAAGATCACTATTCAACCTTCGCCTCCATACTAACTTTGTGCCAAGTGAATGGATGAATGCATCAGTTAATACTCTGCATAAGGTTGGGCTGTCTGCTGACCTAGGTAATTAAAGATCTGTAAGTCTTACTAGTCTCCTATGTAAGACCATGGAAATACTTATCATGGATATAGCGTATAAAGACACATGAAATCTTCATACTCTGGATGCAACACAGTTTGGTTTTGTCAAGGACAAATGGTGCCTGGTCAACCTTATGGAGTTTGAGAAGGTCACCAAAGCTATGTATGAGAGTAAAGGATACACACTGCCTGGCCAAGGGATTCAACACTATTCCTCATACAGGCATTATTGACAGACTCACAAAAGTTGGAGTAAACCCATATGTCACTTTTTGGATAGCCAAGTACAAATAAAACATAGGAAGTCAGGATAGGGGAATGTACCACCACAAAAAGGCAATTTACCAGCAGTGTCACTCAAAGCATGGTGCTTGGACCACTTCCTTTTGGCATGTATTTTTTGGAAGTCAATGCTTAAAGTTATAGGTCTCTGGTTAAACAAGTTTGTGGATGTGCAGTTATAGAATATCTGAGAGAGACAAATATCCTCTACAAGGGCTTGTGGTAAATTAATAATTGCTGCCAGAGCCATGGTCTAAAACTGAATGCTACAAAAAGTATAGCAGTATCGTTTGGATAGTTGGCCATCCCAGGGAATTACCACACCCTTAAGAGTAGACCCAGTGGTTAGTGACTTGTGAACAGTGACTTAGCCTTTTACTATCATGTGAATACAGTTGTAAGGAAATTATGCTATATTCTGGAACTCATTAATAAGGGTATGGCATCCAAGTCCAAAGATGTCACCATCCTGCTGTACCTAGTTCTCATTAGGCCAATCATTGAGTACAACGCTGCCTTCGGTATCTACCTTAACAGACATATGCACCAACTGGAATGCTTACAGAAATTCCTTGCAAAAAGAATAGAGGGCATACACCACATGGAATATGGACTGTGAAGCTGCCAGCCCAGCTAGCTAAAATTTTGTAAATAATTCTGTTACATTGTAAATATTAATATGATCCATAGGCTTGTCTTGCAGATGTAAGTAAACTGTATGTTATGTGCTGAGCTTCAAAAATGTGGCCATAGTGCACCCTGCTGGAGAAAGCAGAAATGTATATGGACTGTATGCATATGCAAATGCATGTTTTCATGGTAGAAGTTGGAACATACAGAGTTAATTTGCAAACCCTCAAGAAAATAAGCTGAAATTGTTTGATTGTGTTATCTCTCAGTTTCAGCAAGAAGACAGAATGTCTACAGCTAGAGTTTCTTTCTATTGTCTTACGACAGAAATAATTACAGATTTCAAGGGTAAAAGTAGTTAACTGGATGTTCTTCATGTTTCACTGTTGCAGTCATCACATTTGTGTTATCTGCTTGCAGTAGCCCTCATTCGGCCTGATTAACAAAGTCTTGAGTCCTGCGTCAGTTGCTGTCCCTTCTTCCATAACGTCAGGGGTATAAAACATGCAGCTGACACCATTACATCAGTCTTTCTTGCCGTGCAGTGCCCGAAGCAGAAGCAGTTCACAAGTTCCGGTCGGCCGACTCCTGAAATTTTCGTTTTCGAGTTTCAGAACCGAAGCCTTCAACTAAAAGCTAAGTACCCCATTGGGGAAACTTTTTCTTGCTCTAAACCAATGTCAGTAAAAGTAAATAATTGCATTACTTGTGGAAAGCAAATACCTCATAAAGATTTTAATTCGTACTGTATTCCTTGCTTAGGCCCTGACCACAACGTACCTTGCTGTTGGTTTTGTGCCTTTTTTACACCAAGAACTATCCATTGTCAGTATATTTTTGCGTCTAAATATTTTGGTGTTCGGTTCAATTATCCTGATATGTCTTCGGTAAGCCATCCGACTACTGACATTCTGAAAAAAACGTAAAGATAGACAGATGCATAGGTCCAAAGCTGCTGATGACACTTCCATTAAGCTAGTCGCCAGTTCACTGGTACTCAGTGAGGCGCTTTCGCAGCCCCTGATACCCGCTACTTCAGATTTGCAGGCCTCTACTGAGACCCATTCGGAGTCCAGTATGCCGCGAGATGCTTCAACTGTGGAACCTGTGGATGTCTCTACCTTGGATGGGTCCGGAGCCGCTGTGCAGGCACTGGCTTCTGAGGGTGTATTCAGGCCTACTGACTTGCGTATTAAACTGACACCATCTTCTTCTTCAAGGCCTAAAACTCAAGCCATGCCTAGAAAACTGATGCCCAGACCGCATGGTCAGGCCTCTATGCCCAAAAAACAAATGATAAGAATGGCTGAAGGCCGTATTACTTTAATCAGGGGAAGTCAGCCTTCCCCCTCGAAGACACCTATGACCGAGTTTGCTTATGATACTTCTGACCAGGATTCTGAATTTTCTGTTTCCTTTGATGACCAGGATTTACCCTTCTCTGCCTATGAGGATTCTGATTCATAGGTTAGTACTAGGCTAACTGCCCTTGCGAGCCATTGTAAGCCTAGCCTATTATCCCTTGTGAGACTCAAACCCTGCACCTTGTGTTTGTAAGGCAAACACCTTAACCATTAGGCTGAGGACTATATTCACTTTGCTTCCCCCCCAGAGGATTTCTCTTTTGGTGAAAACTTGCATACTCTCAGGGAGCATTTTCGTTGGGAAAGGCAGGATTTCTCTGATTCTAAAAAGAGGGATTTCTTACTCCTGCCCCAGCACAGGCCTTTAGCCATACCTCCTGTACTAGACATTGCTGATGATGCCTTTTTGGAATCTAGCTTGGCCCCTGACTCTTTACCTCCTGCTCCCAGAGAACCTGATAGATATTACAGGGTCCCTGACTCTCACAAGTTCCTTTTCTACTGCAGATCCTGAGACCATTTCACAGGGACCCAAGGGCATTAAAGCTACTACTGCCAAGAATCCTACCCCCTCTGGTAGAGACTCCAGGGTGCTGGATAGATTGGGTAAGAAGGTATACACTTCTGCAACTTTGGCCATTAGGGCCTTAAACTGCCAATTTCATATGTTAAAAGTATCAGCAGAATATTATTGCATTGCTTAAACAGAAAATTATGTTGATTCCTGATTATGTTGAAAATAAGGATTTACAGGATTTACTGCATTCAGCTGAACAAGTTGGAAAACATACTTTGCAATGTGGTTTTGATTCACTAGAGGCATCTTGCCGTTCTGCAGTAACTGGGTCTGTACTTAGAAGGCATGCTTGGCTTAAGGAGCAATCCTTGCCAGATCATGTTAAAGTAAAATTACTGGATGCTTCCTTAAACCAGGACTGCCTGTTTGGCAACAAGGAAGAAGTTCTTAAAAAGATGGAGGAAAAGCTAAATCTATGCAAACTGTTAAAGTTTTTTTTACAAGTACAACCCCCAAGGTTTAGTAGGCATTGGTCTTCCAAGAATTGGTCCTTTCCTGCCTCTTCCAGACCTTCTCAGTCCAAACCCAGATCCAGCAGAGCTCCCAGGCTGCAGTCCCAGGGTACACACAGGACTAAGCAGTGGGGGGGCCTCCACTTCCAAATCTGGGAGTAATAAAACTCCCCCCTGTGGTAAACTGTCTCAATTACTTCTTTTTAAAACTTCCAAGCACTTCTCAACTGACTGCTCCTTTGAGGGGAAAGAATGCTCTTCATGCAAAGAACTGGGAACTCGTTACCCAGGACAAATGGGTTTTAAATATAGTGTCCCAGAGCTACAGATTTCACTTCCACACATTACCAACACCAAGCGGGTAGCCAGATCTACCCCCAAATCAGTGGGCAGAGGCCCAAAAGCAAGTACTTTCTTAAGCATGGGGGCTATTCAATTGGTACCAGAAGCGAAAAAGGGATAAGGTTTCTACTCGAGACTTTTCCTGGTACCCAGAAAGGGCAATTCATGGCATCCTACACTGGACCTGTCTACTCTAAACACCTTTTTGGTGATTCCAAATTTCAAGATGCTGACTCTTCACCAGTTGCTCCCTATGCTAGGCAAAGACGCCTGGTTGGCAGCACTAGATTTAAAGGAAGCATACCTGCACATCCTAATCAGGGAATCTTGCAGAAGATACCTACACTTCAAAGCAGGCTACACACTAACAGTTCTCTGCACTGCCCTTTGGCTTATCTACTGCGCCCAGGGTATTCACAAAGTGCCTAGCTCCATTCATTGCCTTTTGCAGGCAAAGAAATATTCAGATATAACCATACCTGGACGATTGTCTAATTCACGCAGAAAGCCAGGACATACTTTTGAATCATCTGGCCTTTGTACAAAGGGTGCTAACTTGTCTGGGGTACACCATAAGCAAAAAGAAATCACACCTGGTACCCTATCAACAAATTATATTCCTGGGAGCAAGCTTGAATACAACTTCCCAGATGGCTTTCCTCACGCCAGAGAAACAAATTCATTTGACAACCTACTTCAAACAAGTGGCCACAAAAACTCTATCAGCAAGGCAAATACTACAAGCATTAGGGTTCATGGCCTCCTGTATTCTTCTAATTCCATATGCAAGACTGCATATGAGGTAACAACAATGGTATCAAAAACGCCTATGGTGTCAACATTCTCAGGATCTAGAAGCAATGATTCCTATCATACCTTGTCTACGACTAGAGTTCCTTTGGTGGGCAGAGGCATGCCACCAAAACAAGGGACTACCATTCACACTACCCCCTGCCACCCAAACCCTAATAACAGACTCATCAGGCTCACCTGGGGGGCTCACCTGCCAGCCAAGTGCATTCAGGGCAAATGGAACTCAAGTCAAATGCACCTGCATATCAATCAAAAAAAATGTTAGCTGTTCAGAATGCTCTGACAGCCTTCAAGGACCACATTCTTCCAGGACAATTAATGGTAAAGATGGACAACACCACTGCTATGTGGTACATAAACAAACAGGGGGGTACACATTCTTACCCCCTCTGCAGACTAGCCATGGCATTGTGGAACACATCCCTGAGCTACCAAGTGCATCTACAAGTTCAATTCCTGCCAGGAAAACTAAACACACTGGCAGACGAACTAAGGAGAAACCTCATGGACCTACACGAGTGGAAACTGGAACCAAGGATTTTCAACATGTTGACAAGCAAATGTGGTAGCCCAGATATAGACCTGTTTGCCTCCCCCCAGAACTTTCAGTTGGACAAAATTTGCACAAGGACTCCCCACAAACAAGCTTGGAAAGTGGATGCTCTGTCCTTCAGCTGGAAAAAACTATCAATTTATGCCTTTCCTCCTCTGCCTCTGCTCTTCAAAGTACTACAAAAGATCAAACATGACAAACCAAGGACAATTTTGATTGCACCAGACTGGCTATGTCAACACTGGTACCCCCTCTTGTGCAGTGTGTCACTGTTGGCCCCATGCCACCTGCCTCAGACTCCTACCCTATTGTCTCAGCAGGAGAACTGGATTCTGCACCCTCAGCTTCACACACTGAACCTAGCAGCCTGGCTAATTACCTAATCTCTCCTTTACCGTCCCTTAGTAAACCAGTGATGGAATATCATTTTAGAGGCAAGGAGGCCTAGTACTAGAAAATCTTATGCTGAAAAATGGAAAAGATTCTGTGCCTGGAACCAATCGCAAGGGATGAGCACAGCAGTGCCCAATTTACCTCAGATTTTACAATACTTAACTGAGATGCTTTACAAGGACCTGTCTTTCTCCTCCATCAAAATCCACACCTCAGCTATTTCAGCTCATTGTAACACAGTACTTCCCCTCTTCTCTCATCCACTGCTCAAGCAGTTCCTCAGAGGGGCCAAAAATGTACGACCACCCAGAACAGCTCCAACCCCAGACTGGGACCTTAACTTTGTATTGGAAAAACTCACTCTTCCTCCTTTCAAGCCAGCTGCTACTGCAGACTTAAAATTCCTTTCTTGGAAAACAGCTTTTCTTTTAGCAATCACTTCAGCAAGAAGGGTATCTGAGTTACAGGCCCTTATGGCAGTGGAGCCTTTCATCATCTTTCATGCAGACAGGGTGTCCCTCAGGACCAATACCTCCTTCATGCCCAAGGTGGTATCCAGTGTGGCCCTTAATCAGTCCATTAATCTGTCAACCTTCTTTCCTAATCTACAGAACAAAGGGGAATGGATACTGCATTCCCTTAGATGTGCACAGCCAACTTAGATTCTACTTGGACAGGACTAAACCTCAAAGGAAATCTGAACAATTGCTGGTGGCATTTGCTGCAGGTGTAGAGGGGAAGGCTATTTCAAAGCAAACCATTTCCAAATGGATAGGCCATTGCATTCATTTCTGCTACAAGCACCATGGAAAACCTATCCCACAGGGGATCAGACCCCACTCAACCAGGCCTGCATCTACCTCTACAGCCTTTCTCAGAGGCGTCCCTACCAGGGACATCCTAGAAGCTGCTTCCTGGAGTTCTGTACATACTTTCACCAAGCATTACCATCTTCCAATTTTCTCTAAATCCAGAGCTGGCTTTGCCACTGCAGTCTTGCAGGGCCTTATAGCTGGTCCTAATGCTATCTAAATTCCTCCTCCCATCCTTAGCTTTGGGAATCTACCCAAATGTGATGACAGCAACAGTGAAACATAAAGAACATAGTACAGTTGTGTACACTTACCATAAATGTAGATGTTCGAGTGTATTCACTGTTGCAGTCCTGGTTACCCTCCCTCCAGCCCCCTTACATCTTTTGGCTATACCTCTACTCTCCTTTACTATGCTCAAAAAGCTTTTTGGTGTATTTGCTTTTTTGTTGGAGGTATATCCTTGTTTATTTATAGATTTAATTGCTTCCCATTAGGGGAGCACCTGATATCTGGGGCAAGAAAAACTGATGTAATGGCATCGGCTGCATGTTTTATACCCCTGACAACCTGACGTCACGGAAGAAGAGACAGCAACCGACACAGGACTCAAGACTTTGTTAATCAGGCTGGATGAGGGGTACTGCAAGCAGATAACCCAAATATGATGACTGCAATAGTGAATACACTCGAACATCTACATTTATGGTAAGTGTACACAACTGTACATTTTATGACATCCAGTTCCAGGCAACTTCTTACATGTAAGTATTTTTGACACAGAGGTGTTAATTTTAAAGTTTCTGTTAGCCTGGGAACTAAAGGCAGAAGTGACAAGAATGATGTAATCTGAGATAACCCAGCAGTAATGTGTTATTCATTTAAGAACTCTCTCTCAGAGAAAGTCTGTGCATTTTGTATTGGATCTGAACACATCCATTTTCAGCACTTCTCATCTGTATTTGCCTTCCTCTGTAAGCAAGACTTAGATCATAGTATCTCTCTTACAGATGGGAAAATAGTAAGATCAGTCTAGATGCTTTCTGTATTTGTGAGACTGTCCTGCATGTTGTTTTTAAAATATTTCCTGTGATTCTGAACTCTGTCACCACTGTATTGAGTTATTGAGTATTGTCTTGTGCTTTTATTTTTTATTATTAAATATGTTTAAACTTTTTAATTGTGGCTGGTTTATTTAGAGATATTTAAGCCCTTAGTGTACTTGCATGTGTTTGGGGACACTGTACAAGTCACTCTTAAATAGCCTTAAAAGTCTTGGACACACTTACCATTTGGATAACAGTAACATTACACAGTAAAATTGGTCACCCTTTGTAAGAGCCTTATAGTAGCTGATAAGTAGTGGTTGGTGGCAGCTGGTACTAACTTATAGTCTGGGCAGAAGGGGGCATAGCTAGTGAACCTGTGCCAGCCTTCCCCAGGAGTGCCTGTGTGTTTGTATATAAATCAAATCTCAAAGTGTGACTGTATCAGCTACTTGGACAGGGACACGAAGCACTGGTTGGACAGAGAGGTGCTGGAGGTTTTGGCTTGACCACTCGGCTAAGGTCTTAACCCTATAATTGTGCCAGTGGGGAGTCTTATTAGGGATCTAGAGAGAGGGAGAAACCAGCCCCAGAATGACTGCAATCTCTGTGTGCTCTTAAGGGAAATTGTACTTTACTGTGTGTGTACTTGTCATACTCCCAATGTGCATGTCCCTCACTAGTGTTAGTGGTGAGGATTGAGGCTCCTTGATTACTGGGACAGTGCAGGGTCATCACGTGGACATGACCTCAAAGCCTAAGGTTTCTTCTTAGTCTGTTACAGGCTATTGAGTGGCAATATGTATAGCCTACATGGTATCATATGACCCAGTTCTGAGGGTCTTACTGCACATCCACAAGTCTAACAGCATTAGAAATATCCAATCCAAGGACCTAAAATTTGTTTAAAACATAAATAGATCATGTTGTACAGACAGATGTGTGTCTCACAGACTTCCTTTTCTCTGTTATGTAGTATACATTTTTTTTATCTATGAACTTGGATATTATGAAATTATAGCTTTATGTAGCATGTTGTAACTTGTTGAGAAATAGTTTTAAATCGGCATTTAGGAATGGTCCCCTGCCCCCCCCCACACACACACACGTTTCCACAGAAAATTTGGTACAGCCAACTTCTGTTTGTGACATTCCCTGCTTGATTATTTGCCAGTACTTGGGCCACTTCTTTTTAGTATCTACTTTTCAGAAATGAAAGCTTAATATAAAGGGCTTCCCATCCACGTGAAACAGAGTTTTCCCCTCACTGTATTTAAATGTAGCTTGGACCAATGTATGGTTAATCATAAGTTTACCCATGGATTGGTACTGATGCCACTGTTGGACAGAGGCAGATTGTAAATTATCTGCCACCTGAGTACAACTATATGACCCTGGGTAATTTATCCTTTCAATTTGCAAATGGGAAAATAAAGCTAGAGTTAAAAAGGCCTCCTGGGGCTGCTAGCCTAGTAATCACCTATGCACAACTTACCAGTTCCTCAGATCTTCCTTCATCCAGAAACAAAAATAAAAAAAATTCCAGACAGCCTTTGTCACTTCAGCAGGCTACTGATTTGCCGGGTTTGTATTAGATAAATGAAAGTTTATCTAATCGAGCGATGACATGAGTGAAAATCCCAGAACTCGAAACCTCAATTGTGAGATCGTGGTACAGTGAAGATGGGGATATTTGCCCTTTCCTCACTGTAATGCGATCACGGAGTTGGAATATATATTTAGCGGGGGGTGTGGGGGGTGCAGCCCCCACAATTGCAGATGTTGTTCGTGTTTCACTGTTGCAGTCATTACATTTGGTAATCTGCTGGCAGGTTGCCCTCAGTCGGCCTGAATTCCAAAGTCTTGGGTCCTGCATCAGTTGCTGTCTTCTCTTCCACGATGTCATGTCGTCAGGGGTATAAAACATGCAGCTGACACCATCTTCTTCAGTCTTTCTTGCCACGTGGTGCCCGAAGCAGAAGCATTTTACAAGTGCCAGTCGGTCGACTACTGAAATATTCAAGTTTGAGTTTCAGAACTGAAGTCTTCACGAAAGCTAAGTACCCCGTTGGGGAAAATTTTTTCTTGCTTTTTACCGATGTCAGAAAAAGTTAATAATTGTATTACTTGTGGGAAGCAAATACCTCATAAGGATTTCCATTTATACTGTATTCCTTGCCTAGGCCCTGATCACAATGTGCCTGGCTGTTGGTTTTGTGCTAGATTTAACCAACGCACTATTAAGCGTCGGTATATTTTTGCATCAAAGTATTTTGGAAACAGATTTAACTACCCAAAAATGTCATCAGATAGCAATCCGACTACCGGAGTACATAAAAAACGCAAGGAAATGGACAGAGAAAGGCAGTCGAGATCCAAAACCGACGATGAAGCTTCTCCTAAGCCAGTCGCTGGTTCGCCGGTACTCAGTGAGGTGCCTTTGCAACCCCTGATACCCACTACCTTCGAGTCGCAGGCCTCTATCAACACCCATATGGAGTCCAGCATGCCGCAAGATACTCAAGGTATTGGACCGAAGGATGTATCTCCCTCGGATGGGTCCAGAGCTGCTGAGTAGACACCGGCTTCTGAGCGTGTATTCAGACCTCAACATTTGTACATCAAACTGATGACAGCTGCAAAACCAAAAACAAAAGCAACTTCTAAAACTAAAAAAACGATGCATGAGCCACATGCACAGGCCTCCATGCCTAAAAAACAGATGATCAAAATGGCTGAAGACCTCATTACCTTGATCAGGGGTACCCATCCCCCTCCAGATAAGAGGCCTAGGCAAGATACTGATTATGAATCTTCAGATCAGGCTTCTATTTCTTCTGATTCCTCTTCTGATCAGGAATTATCTTTACCTCCCTATGAGGATTCTGATGCTGAGGAGTCTATTCCATCTGCATCTCCTCCTGAGGATTATTCATTTGGGAGAAACCTTGCATACTTTGAGGGAGCATTTTCACTGGGAGAGTCAAGACTTCTCAGAATCAAAAAAGAGGCTCAGGGATTTCCTTCTTCTCCCTCAGCACAAGCCTTTAGCCATTCCCCGTTTTAGACATTGTGGAGGATGTGTTGTTGGTATCAAGCTTGACCCCTGACTCCTTACCTCCAGCTCCCAGTAAGCCTGACAGATATTACAGAGTCCCTGACTCACATAAATTTTTATTTAGAAACCCTGCTGCTGATCCTGAAACTATTTCATAGGGTCCAAAGGGAGTTAAGGCCTCAACAGCAAAAAACCCTACCCCCTCTGACAGGGATTCAAAGGCACTGGACAGATGGGGAAAAAAGGTTTATACATCTGGAACCTTGGCAATCAGGGCCTTAAACTGTCAATTTCATATGCTTAAGTACCAACAACATGTTATGGGATTGCTGAAACAGAAAATTATGTTGATTTCAGAATGTGCAGAAAATAAAGAATTGCAGGAATTAAACCTCGACACGGCTATTAATAGGACGTGCTGGAGGGATAGATTCATCACCCAAAGACTCCCTATGCTGTGGAATAAAATCCCGGTATATGTGAGGCAGAGCACCTCGCTGGCCTTGTTCAAGAGAAATCTTGACCAATGGATGGGAGATCGCAGATATACCCCAGGGATTACCTCAGTGTCACTGCTCAACAGAGGCACAGCAAAATAATGGGTATAGTTCCCCATACTAAAGGGGTGGCGTAAGCCACAAAACTATGGGCTAGGCTTGTAAATGCCCTCGGGCAGATAGCCTAGTATGAACCTATGAACCTATGAAGGAATTATTGCATGCAGCTGAACAAGTTGGAAAGCGTACTTTGCAATGTGGTTTTGATTCTTTGGAGGCCTCCTGCAGGGCCGCAGTTACTGGATCTGTGATTAGGAGGCATGCCTGGTTAAAGGAACTAAATCTGCCTGACCATGTTAAAGCTAAATTGCTAGATGCACCGTTACAGCATGATTCTCTGTTTGGTATTAAGGCAGAAGAGGTTTTAAAGAAAATGGAAGACAAAGCTAAGTCTGTGCAAACTGTTAAAGACTTCTTACTAGTGCAGCCACCCAGATTCAGTAGACACTGGCCTACAAAAAATTGGTCCTTTCCTGTGTCAGACAGAGCTCAAAGGGGCAAATCCAGACACCCTAAGGGTTCCAGATACCAGGCGCAAGACTCATACAGGTCAAAGCAATGGGGCGCATCCACATCCAAATCTGGAGGAGATATAGCGCAAACCTACAGAAAGCAGTCCCAATGACTTCCCTCTGCCTACACCAAGCACTTATCTTTTGGCAGCAGCCATAGGGGGAAAATTAGCAATTTTTGCTCAAAATTGGCAGTTAATAACCCAGGACAAGTGGGTACTAAACATCATATCACAGGGATACAGATTCCATTTTCACACTCTGTCAATGACAAATGGTTGGGCAGATCTGCCAAAAAATCAATGGGCAGAGGCACAGAAACAGGTTACATCCCTCATGGATATGGGGGCCATTCAAACAGTACCAGTACAGGAAAAAGGACAATGTTTTTATTCAAGACTGTTCTTGGTACCCAGAAAGGACAAGGCCTGGTGGCGAATACTGGATTTTTCGATTTTGAGCACATACCTGGACATTACAAAATTCAAAATGCTCACTTTGCAGCAGCTTCTGCCCATGCTGGGCAAGAATACTTGGCTGGTGAGTTTAGACCTAAAAGAGGCATACCTGCATGTCCCAATAAGACAGTCGTGCAGAAGATACCTCAGATTCAAGGCTGGCTTAATGCATTACCAATTCTCTGCACTGCCCTTTGGCTTATCTACTGCACCCAGGGTCTTTACAAAGTGCCTGAAACCAGTAATTGCATTTTGCAGACAAAGAAGTATACAAATATATCCTTACTTGGGTGACTGTCTCATTCAAGCAGAGAACAAGGACACTCTTCTACGACACCTGGCATTTGTGAAAAGGCTTCTAACATGCCTAGGGTACACAATAAACGAAAATAAATCACAACTGGTACCCTCTCAAAAGATAACATTCCTGGGTGCAAGCTTGAATACAACCGCCCAGATGGCTTACCTCACGCCAGACAAACAAAGGCAACTGACTACTTACTTCAAACTGATGGCAACAAAAACCCAGTCTTCTACAAGACAAATTCTGCAGGCTCTGGGCTTCATGGCATCCTGCATCCTACTAACTCCATATGCAAGACTGCATATGAGGAAACTTCAATGGTACCTAAAAAGTTTATGGAGTCAACATTCACACAGTCTGGAAACAATGATTCCTCTCATTCCCTGCCTGCAACAGGAGTTTCTATGGTGGGTAAAGGCCTGTCACCAAAACATGGGGCGGCCCTTCACTCTACCCCCTGCTAGCCAAACCTTAACAATAGACGCATCAGATTATGCCTGGGGGGTCCACATGGCAGGAAGATGCATTCAGGGCATATGGGCACCAAAACAAATGCATCTACATATCAACCAGAAAGAGATGCTGGCTGTTCAAAAAGTCCTAACAGCCTTCAAGGACTTACTTCATCCAGGACAACTACTGATAAAGACGGACAACACCACAGTCATGTGGTATATAAACAAGCAAGGGGGCACACACTCATACCCCCTTTGCAGATTAGCCATGGCACTGTGGGGCACAGCTTTGATCTACCAAATACATCTTCAAGCTCAATTCCTGCCAGGAAAACAAAACACTCTGGCAGACGATTTAAGCAGAAACCTTATGGATCCTCATGAGTGGAAGCTAAATCCTCAAGTCTTCAGCATGATAACAGAAAAATGGGGGAGCCCAGACATAGATCTATTTGCCTCTCCTCAAAATTATCAATTGAAAAGATTCTGCAAAAGAACTTATCACAGACAAGCATGGATAGTGGACGCCCTATCCTTCAGTTGGAAAAACCAGTTTACGCCTTTCCTCCTCTGCCTCTCCTACCCAAGGTCCTTCTAAAAGTCAGACAAGAGAAGCCATAGATGATATTAATTGCCCCAGACTGGCTGCACCAATACTGGTACCCAATCCTAAGAAACTTGTCTCAATACCCAGCTTGGACCTTGCCTCAAAGACCACAACTACTGTCCCAGCAAAACAATCAGATCCTGCACAATCAACTACAGACCCTGAACCTGGCAGCATGGCTAATCATGCAATCATACAAATGGCACCTCTCAGTAAAGCTGTGATGGATGTCATTTTGGAAGCCAGAAGGCCTAGTACTAGAAAATCTTATGCTGACAATGGAAGAGATTTTGTGCTTGGAATCAAGCACAAGGAACTGATACAGCAGAACCACATATTCCTCAGATATTACAATACTTAACTGAAATGCTTGACAAAGGCCTATCTTTCTCATCAATCAAGATCCATGTCTCTGCCATTTCACATCATTACAATACAGAGCCACCAATCTTCTCTCATCCTTTACTAAAGCAGTATCTTAGAGGGGCCAAAAATTTAAGGCCTCCTAGAAGATCACCATTACCTGCATGGGACCTCAATTATGTGTTGGAAAAGCTCACCCTGCCTCCATTTGAACCAGCTGCTACCACTGATATAAAGTTTTTATCATGGAAGACAGCTCTGCTACTAGCAATTACTTCAGCAAGAAGAGTTTCAGAGCTACAGGCCCTCATGGCTGTAGAGGCTTTTATCATATTTTACCCAGACAGGGTGTCTCTGAGGACAAATCCTACTTTTATGCCTAAGGTGGTTTCCAGTGTGGCTCTTAACCAAACAATTCACCTGCCAACTTTATATCCAAATCCGCAGAACACAGGGGAGAGAATTCTGCATTCCTTGGACGTATACAGACTGCTAAGATTCTACTTGAGCAGGACTAAAGCTTTAAGAAAAACTGAGCAATTACTAGTGGCATATGCTGCAGGATCAGAAGGAAAGGCTATTTCAAAGCAGACAGTTTCAAAATGGATAACCCACTGCATCCATTTCTGCTACTTACACCATGGTAAACCTGTGCCCAAGGGCAGTGGGTCTCATTCCACCAGAGCTGCAGCTACTTCAGCAGCCTTTCTCAGAGGAGTACCAACCAAAGACATTCTTGAGGCTGCTACTTGGAGTTCTGTTCACACCTTTACAAAGCATTACCATTTGCTTCTCTACTCTAAGTCCAGGGCAGGCTTTGCCACTGCAGTGCTGCAGGGCCTTATAGCTGCACCTAATGCTATTTAACTCCAGCCTCCCAACCATAGCTTTGGGATTCTACCCAAATGTAATGACTGCAACAGTGAAACACAAAGAACATAGTACAGTTGTGTACACTTACCATAAATGTAGATGTTCGAGTGTATTCACTGTTGCAGTCCAGGTTACCCTCCCGCCATCCCCCTGTCATTCTACAGTGTATCTTTCCTTCTCTATCTTCTACAACCTATGTGGTGTATTTGCTTGTAGATGAAGGTAAAGTTTATATTGATGCATGTGTATATATATATATATATATATATATATATATATATATATATATATATATATAGTTGGCTGCATGTTTTATACCCCTGACGACCTGACATCATGGAAGAGAAGACAGCAACTGACGCAGGACCCAAGACTTTGGAATTCAGGCCGACTGAGGGCAACCTGCCAGCAGATTACCAAATGTAATGACTGCAACAGTGAATACACTCAAACATCTACATTTATAGTAAGTGTACACAACTGTACTTTTCGAGTTCCGGGATGTTCGATCATGTCAGCATTTGGTTAGATAAACTTTTGTTTATCTAATATAGACCCAGTTTGCCTCAACCAAAGATTGGTGAGACTGCTTTGGCCATTTCTGGTTTTCAAGACCATTCATGTTATACCTTGGTTCTCTCTGGTGTAGTCCCTTCAGCCACCATGGACCAGGAGTCATACATATCCTCTGTGGTTGTTAGAGTACCTTTGGCAGCTATTAGAGAACCACTCTTGTTGGTCTGCGAAGATGGAGGAGGGAATGCTTCTCTACGTAACCCCTGGGTATTGTTTCTGAACGGAGTCTGTCTGCTTCTGTGGAAATTCTTGTTAAAAATAAGCAGAAAGTTATTTATTTATTTTATTTTATTTTTTTATTTTACATTTGTTGACCAAGATAGTCAACTGGATAAATGTCCATTTTCAGCGGAGGCCCGGGGAGAAAAGCTCCAAACTTACAAACAGATAAAGAAAAGCAAGTTACAGTGTATGCACAAACATATTGTATTAACATACAAGTTACAGTCTCAAATTTCAAGCCTATGAAGAATACAGTTTATATTCAGAAATATATATAAATATGTTACACTTTCTGTTATCAAACCTATAAATGCAGCTATAGTTTCTCTTTTCAAACCATAGTGTAAGAGGTAAATCGCTGTGAATAAAAATTGCAGGGATATGGAAGTAGATGAGGCTTTAGTCAGGGTTAGAGCAAAGACATAACCAGTGAGTTTTAAAATACTGGGTTAGATTTTTTTTTGAACTGATTAAGGGAGAGGTTCAGAGTAAAGTCAGATGGGAATGAATTCCAGGTTTTGCCTAGTGAATTTGCAAACAAAGATTCTCCAGATAGGTTGTTAGCTTTAACAGATTGAACCAAAAGTTTTGTAGTGGAACAAAGTGGCCTAGTGTTTTTGTAGGGATGGATAATGTTTTTTAAGGGAGAGCATTTTCTCTGGATGGTTAATAACCTTGAATGCGCCAGTAAGTTGATTATATTGAATTAGCCAGGGGAGTTCTAGCCATCCAGAGAAGTTAGGTTTTGACAATGGTGCGTCCTGTAGGGAGTTCCTGTGGCAAACCTGGCAATTTGATTGTAGCAGCTAGAGAGTTTGCCGAGATCAGTTTTGTTCAAGTTAGTGAGTATTGGTGAGGCATAGAGTAGAGTTGGAAGTGGATGGGTATGGACAATGGCAGTCCTAGCTAGAGGGGTGAGAAAAGGTTTGTTTTTGTATAGGGAGTCAAGTTTTTTATTAACGGTTTTAATAGCTTGGTTTACATGCATATCATATTTGAGGTTGTTGTCTATTATAACACCCAGGAGTTAGATATACATATCTGGTGAGATTATGGTCCCATTGTTAGATGATATAGTAAACAAAGGTTGAGAGGATTTGTGAGTAGGGGAAAAGAGCAATAGCTTTGTTTTATTAGGGTTCAATATCAGCTGTTGATTAGTGATCCAGTTTTCCACTGTATTAAAGGTTTTCTGGGTTAAACTAAGGAGATCTGTAGGGGAAGAGACTGAGGAAATCAGGGTGGAGTCATTGGCATATTGTATACAGGTTGCATCTGGGATTACAGTGTGTAGGTCATTGATAAAGAGAGAGAAAAGAAGGAGACCTAATATGGAACCTTGCGGTACACCAAGGGTAACGGGGAGAAAGGTGAAGAGTTTGTCCTGCCAAAAGAAAGCCTGCTGTCTTCCACTAAGATAAGATTGAAACCTTTGTATGGCATGGTTGTTTAGAGATATTTTATTTAGGGTAAGTAAGAGTAACTGGTGGTTAATAATGTCAAACGTCTTGGAAAGATTGAAAAACAGGACAGAAGATAGTTTGTTGTTATGGCTGGGTTGGAATTTATGACATTAGAAAAGGAGAGGAGGGCTGAGGTGGCACTGTGCTGTGGTCTAAATCCATGCTGTGGTCTAAATCCATGCTGGGAGTTGGCCAGAAGCTTATGTTGAATAAGGTAGTGTAAGATTTGTTTATGGATACACTTCACTTTTCCATAATTTTAGCCAGAGGGGAAAGGATAACTATTGGTCTATAGTTTGACAGCTTAGTGGAGCTGCCTCCTTTGTGAAGTGGTATAACGTGATATTTTCCAGATAGAGGGGATAGAGGCTTCAGTTATTGTTCTCTTTATCAAAATAGAGACAGGGTATGCTATAACATCAGCAGCTTTTTGCAGGTAGTCTGCAGAGAGGAGGTCAGCTGAAAGGGTGGTTGGTTTGAGTTTTTTAATTAGGGCTCTAATGAGAGAAGTCGGAACTTTTTGGAAGCTAAAGGAGAGAATTTCACAAGGTTTAGGGGTTTCAACATTAGGACAAGTGGGTTTAAGTTTGCTAGCAAGGGCCTGGATGGTTTCTGTAAAGAAACTGTTGAAGGTGTTGGCAATGGACTCTGGCGAATTTTGGGCTGGAGCTGAGGGGGTTAGAGTTGTGGATTGCCCTGGGTGGAGGAGTTTGTTAATACCAGCCCAGAAGTTCTGTGGTTTGTTGTGATGTTTCTGCTGTAGATGGCAGAAATAGTTTTTTTTTGTCTAGTAATATGGATTTTTTTGTATCATTCCTATATTGTCAAAATTTGAGTTGATCTTGTGAGGCTTTAGATGAGTGCCAGGGGTTCCAGCCATCATTTCTTTGGATGATCTTTAGTTTGGTTTCTTTAGTGAGCCAGGGCGGGCAACTTTTGTTTTAATTCTAATACAGCGTGCATGTGCATGGTTGTCAAGGATGGCCAGGAATGTGTTATTAAAGTATGTTACGGCCTCATCTAGTGGTAGTTGTTTTAGAATTGACCAGTTGCATAATTTAAGTTCTTCTAAGAATTTATTAAGGTTGAAGTTTATTTCTTATTGTTTTATAGGTGAGTAGATGTGGGCATTCAACGTTATGCACGTTATGCCTAATAGTATACGTTAAGAAATGATCACTTAGATCTTCAAGGAGAGTACCTGATTTGTACATGTGGTGGGGGCTATTAATTAGTATCCAGTCTAGGATGCTTTCTTTATTGTTAGGCTTGCTGATCCTAGTAAGGGAGGTTATAGTTTAAGTAAAACCATGTAGGTTTACGTGGGTGGTTGGGGTCTCTGCAGTGCAGGTGTTCTAGTCTATATTGAGGTCCCCTAGAACAATGGTCTCTTGGGGGTAGGCACTGGATAGTCAGTAGAGGATGTTTTCTAGGGTCCCGGAGTTATTACCTCGGGGAATATAGACACATACTATGTTTATACATTTGTTTTTATGTACTTGTAGTTTGGAAATTATAATTTCTGCTTCATTAAATATAGGATGTTGAAGGTTGTCTTGAGTAACATTTAGGGTGGTTTTGTAGAGAACAGCAACCCCGTCCCCTTTCCTGGTAGTGCGATCTAGTCTGAGTATATTATACCCTGGAGGTAGAATTTCATTATCGGACTTAGTTTGTTTTAACCATGTTTCAGTGAGACAAAGTATGTCAGGAGAGTAGGTTGTCAAGTTGTGTACCTTATTGTTGATGCTTCTAATGTTTAAGTGGCAGGTCAATAGTGAGTTGAGGGGTCTATTTAGGCTTTGTCTTATGTTTGGGCTGTTATGATTAGAGTTAGTGTTGTCTGGGGATGGTAGCCCAGGGTTGGGGTGGATATCCCCATCAATAGTAAGGGTGTGGGCCAAACTAGCTATGAGCTTTAGAAATTTAACAGTTTTTGGTAGTATTTAGTTTTGGTGTTAACATATCTGGGTATAACAGAGTGGGTGTTATCAGGGGTAAAGGAGTTGGCGTCGATGGACATGAATGAGTGGGCAGAAAGTTTTGAGAGGATTATGGTGGTAGTAAGGCATTTGGGATGGTTGAATCCTATGTGGGAGTGGTTTTCATAAATGGTGAGAGAATAAAGGGTGATTAGTAAAGGTAGGGTGTAGAGTAGATGTGATATTTTAAAAGACTTAGTAAGTATTAGAGACATAATGGGGGAATATACTCCAGGTAGGTAGGCAACCTAGGTGTAATAGTAGGTGGAGAGATAGTAGAAGGGGTGGGTTATAAATTAATTCCTGTTAATGGGTGGTGAAGGAGGGGGAGGGGATGTGGCTGAGTGGTTATAAATTCAGAGGTACTGGGGCGGGTAGGAATAGGAGGCAGGGAGGGGCACAAAGCGAGCCCGGTGGGTGAGCAGAGCGGGGATTAACCACACCAGAGGAATCCTCAGAGCCCAGGATTAAAGTAAGAGGCTTTTTTCTGGCTTTTTTACTTGCTTTAAATTCTAATCTATGTCCTGTTTTTTAAACACAGACAGCAACTTTAACAGTACAATTTGGTGGAACTGTTTAGCATTAGGAGCCTTATTTAAGGGCTGGGGAGTTTGGTGATGTTGACCCAGTATGGCTGAATTAAGCAGTTTAAGCAGAAAGACTTTAGGAAAAATAGTAACCTTAGTTAAGACTGTTATTGAGGTTAGACCCAGTGTGGTTATATGTTTTTTTTTTTTTTTTAAATGCCCAACTGGATGCAGTTCTAACTGTACAAGCCTTTCAGGATGGGAGCCGTGAGAAGAGGTAATATATAATAATAGATATTTAGTGTTAGCTCATCACCAGAAATAGAACTATAGCAAAAAATAATTGAAAAGTGTTTCATGCCATATATAACACAGCGACTGAGAGAAAAAGCATAATGCTTACATTAATAGTACACTGCACTGCCCTCAGAAATGGTTTCAAGTATTTGGTAGCTAAATAGAACAAGTAAGCAAGATGTAGCATGTATAATAATAATAAATAATTTACCTTCCCCTCTCTCTTTTACTTTAGACCAGAATGACTTAGGGCTTAGTTCAGGTTTTTGACCCCTCTCATCTTAATTTTTTTCTCATAAGAGAAAATGGAATTCTTCATTTTCTAAAGACTTTGGGTGCAGTGAACATGAAATGAGTTTGTGGAACAGCTTCTGTTCATTCTTCAAGTGACTGATTCAGATTCTGAGGATAGTATTTCGTCTGATAGACACTTAGAAGAATTGTCTTTTTTTACTGAACCCATGTCTAAGACAGATTGTTTCTGTAGGAACATAATGATATTCTAGTATCCTTGAAAATTATTTGTTACAACTGGAATTTCCTGAACCCACTTGTGTTACTCTGATACTTCCAGCCTTAGATGTTATTATAGCCAGTAATTTGCCTGACAGACAGAGCCTGCTGCCACTAAGAAAGCAGATAGATTGTATAAAGTACTTCAGACATACACATTTTTATATCCTAATCACAGATCTGACCATGCAGTGATTTCTTTGACAAATCCTACTGTTTCTAAATATGTGGTACATGCTAATCCCTTCCCTTCTGATAGGGATAGGAAAGCTTTTAATAGATTTGGAAAACTGCCACATTTATTTTTAGAATTCGCTTTCTAAGCTCAAGTGTTAAAGTTTTTCTTGCATCTTTTGAGAATATGAGTAACATTACAGCTACTTTTCCCTCTACTGAGGAAAACTTTTCCATGAAGTAATTTATTGCTTCTGTGTCTCAAGTCATCAAACATTCTTTAAAGTGTGATTATGATTTAGCTCATGCATCTGCCAGAACAGCTGCTACTGAAGCTGTTATGGGAAGGGTTGTATAGTCACTTGCTCAAAATCTTCCTGAGAATGCTAAAGCTGACATTTTGAATTCTTCAGATATGAAAGTTTTTAACTATCTGATGCTGAGGTGCTGAAAAAGTATGATGAGAGAGGGAAGCTGATTTTGGTGTTACTCATATTTTTCAGCCTTCTTTCTCCAAGTTTGTTTGAAGGCTTTTTACTTGCCTCAGCACCCCTTTATAAAAAGTAAAATTGGTGGACACAGCAAGCTTTTGACAAGTAGTCATTCAAAACAACAATGGCAAGAAGGCTCCAAAAGGAAAGGAGAAGCCCCCAAGAAACAAAAGTTGTCTCAAGTAGTCTAAATGACTATCTTTAGATGGTGACCCCCTTGCCCAACCAGGCAAGCTTTTAAGGCTTTCAGTTTTCTATTTTGCTCTTTGATAAAAGAAATGGGCTCTGAAAGTGATGTATCAATACAGATAGTTGTGGGAAGTCTGCTCCTCCTTTTCAAGGGATACCTCCCAGTCTACCAGATCAAATGACTCTTTTTTTTTTTCCCTCATGTCATTCAGCATCTACTGACTCGGGGTGTAACAGAAGCTGTCCCTCTTTCTCTAATAGGAAAACGGTTTTATTCAAGAATATTTCTGGTACCAAAGAAGGAAGCCTGTTGGAGATCAGAGTTAGATCTTCTGTTTCCGATTCAGTTTATGAGAGTCCCAAACCTCAAAATGCTATGACTTGCTACCACTGATTTTCCCCCTTTCAGCTTCTTAGTAACTCTAAATTTAAGAGATGCTTACCACATACCTATAGCCTCAGATTTCAAATGTTTCTTAAGGTTTTCTGTGTCTGAATTATACTTTTAATTATTTGTATTACCCTTTGGTTTATCCACTGCTCCAAGGGTATTCACAAAATGTCTAGCTCCAGAGATGTAATATCTTTATGGAGTCTTTTTCAAAATGGCAGGTATCTGTCACTCAAGTAAGAGATCTCTTCCTGGTCTAAGGTTCAAAGAATACGCTAAAAAAATCCTGTTTTCTTCCCATAGGATTGTTTTCCTGGGGTGTCTCTTAGATACTTCCATTCAAAGAGCTTTCCTTCCAAAGGAAACAAAGTAGCTCTATATGTTAATCTATTCTTGAGAGTTTCCAGTCAGTCCAGAACTTCACCAAAGGAATTTCTCAGGATACTAGGATTCATGGCATCTGTGATTCTTATGATTCCTTTAGCCAGACTCCACATGAGAAAGATTCAGTTGTACCTAAACTCTGTATGGTCTCAACATCAGCATCCCTGATATTCCAGATTCCAGTTTTGAGATTTATAAAAAGAGAACTGATTTGGTGAAGAGAAGTTTAATCTGAATCAAGGCCTTCCAGTTTCACTCCCAGGACTAGCACAGTCTGTAAGTATGGATGCCAAGACTTTGCTTGGGGAGCTGGGTATATGGGTATCTGTCCACGAGAACTGTGAGTCTCTACTAGGGAACACTTCTAAACCAATGTACATAAGATATATTACCACTTTTTTATATATTCTAATTGTTTTCTAACTTCTTGTGTAACCTTTAGTATGTTTGACTATGTGGAGCTTTTCTCCCCAGGCCTCCTCTGAAAATCGACATGTATCCAGTCAGACTATCCCGGTAAACAAATGTAAAACAAAATAAAAATAAAATACGGGAGTAAAAGTACAGGGCCTTTGGAATACTAAGGACAGACCAAAATACACATACATAAAATAGATGGTGGTCATAAATGCTGTCAACGCTCTCAATCATCAATGGTTCACTGGACCATTGCAAGTGATTACAGACAACATAGTGATGTGGTACATAAACAGTGAAGAGCCAGATCTTACCCACTGTGTGGACTAGCCATGGTAGCCTCGGATATAATGATTCAGTACAGTATCACTCTGCAGGCATCTTATATCCCGTGAAAGTAAAATATTGTGGCAAACAAGCTGAGCAAGATCAGAACAGACCATCACAAATGGAAATTGAATCGGGAACTTCCAGGATTTTATTCAGCTAGGGGAACACTTCGGGTAGATATTTTCTCCTCAATTCACAAGAAACAGCAGACAAACTTCTGCTCTAGGATTCCTTGCAAACAGGCCTGGAAAACAGATGCATTTTAATTTCCTTGGGCATGAATGTTTCTGTATGCTTTTCCACCTTTTTCCCTGATACCCAGGGTCATTCTGAAAATTAAGGAGGACTCTCCAGAGATCACTATTGTGACTTCATTCTAGGCAAGGTAACAATAGTTCTCCATCATTTTTGAAATAGCCGAGGGCAGTTACATCAAGCTTCCTCACAGACTGGACCTACCCATGGAAGACAGGGATTGTTTGATATGCCCTGATCTGAAGCAACTTCAACTAACTGCCTAAGTGGTCGTTTTAATACCCTTTTATGCATCTATTTTCTAAGCATGTGCAGCAAGTATTACTGGAGGAAAAGAAACTTGCTGTTACGAAATCATACATTACTAAATGGAAAATAGTTTCTAGCTGGTGTCAAGAAAAGAACCAGGACCCTTTTAAAGCTAGTATTTATACAGTTCTGCAGTATTTGTGAGACTTATTCTCTGGCCTTTATTACTTCTCTGTCAAGGTTCATTTGTTGTTCACTGCAGCATGTCTGACCAAAGATCCTTCTCTTTCAGTGCATTCCAATGTTAAAATATTTTTGAAAGGGATGCTGCATACACATGGTTCCTCCTTGGAATTTTAAGTCTGTGTTAGAAAACTTAAATCTTGTTCCATATGAACCAGCTCATCAGGCTGTTTTGAAATTCATTACATGGAAAATAGTTTTAATTGCTCTGACTTCTGCAAGAAAAGTGTATGAGTTGCAAGCTCTCATGGTGGGTCAACCTGATCTCATTTTCCACAAGGGCAGAGGTTCTTTGAGAACTAATCCATCTCTTATGCCTAAAATGATATCAGAGTTTACTTTGAGCCAAGCTATCCATCTCCCTTTCTTCTTTCTAGCTACGTCCTCCTTCCATCCACAAAATTATGCCTTTTAATGATGATTATAGCATGCTTTGACATACATTTGTACAAAAGGAACACTGACACTGGAATGGGATTCTCTAACCATTTTTGCTAGTATTTATGGTAAGTTTGCATTCATTTTCAATCAGATTTCTATTATTTGTAGACTACCATAGATCTCTTCTGTGACACTTGCAACTAATATTGTACTCTGTAGATTGTGTAACTAGATTAGTCGGAGGCTCAATGTTCAACATGGGAGGTGTGTGTGTGTGTGTGTGTGTGTGTGTGTGTGTGTGTGTGTGTGTGTGTGTGTGTAAAACACTTGGTGTTGTATCCATTTCCATAAAGATAAACTCTGGTCTGAATGACACTTTTGTTAGTGTTATTATAACTACTCTTGTTCCAATAAGATTTTCATGTTTAAGTTTTTCTTAAAAGTGAATTTTAGTCATGCCCCTATAACCTTGATCAAATCAATGTTCCCCAACAGGACTTTCCAATTGTCCACTATAATTTCTTTGATGGACCACATCTCATTGCTGATTGGTAAAGGAAAGGCACAATAAAAACCATTGTTTTCTAAATCATTTCTTCCGTTACTAATGTTAGATACCACTATCTGAATTTGACCTTTCAAAATGGGATATGCACTTCCATTTCTCAACGGAACAACTTTTTTCTATTTTCTCTAGCCACGTTTTGTCATACCCTCTTGCCATAAAAAGTGCCCTCAGACTTTTCAATTCACTTGAAAAAGTGATGTCCCTGGAAGTTAGTCTACTGAGTCTGATAAGTTGCCCTTTGACTACTCCCTTTCTCATATGAACTGGGTGTAGACTTTGTGCAGGTATTGGTTTACAAAAACTGATTTTCTAAAAATACTGCTAATAAATTCCTTTGACTCTCTATCATATGTGATACTGAGATCAAGAAAATCCAGTCTTTCTCCAAACCCACTAATTGTGAACTTGAGAAAGTTTGTAGTGTTGTTCAAATACGTAACAAACAACTTAAACTCTTCATAACTTCCATCCCACAGAAAAAAACAAATCATCTATGTAACAATAATACATCAAAACCTTTTCAAAATCTGGGTAATTCTTAATGCACTTACTTTCCCAGTGTGCCATTACTAGGTTAGCGAAAGCAGGGGCTATTCTTGCCCTCATCGCCACTCCTGCCATCTGTTTGTACATTTGGTTATAAAATTTGAAAAAATTGTTATCTAATACCATTTGCATAAGTGTACAAATGGTGTTAATCTTAGAATTCTCAAAACTAGTATTTTCAACCGAATATTCCCTTAGGAAGTCTATTCCTACTTCCTGATCAATACAAGTATAGAGGGATATTACATCTAAAGATGCAAAAACAAAATTCACTACTTGCAGTTTGTGATCCCTCAATATTTCTAACAGATGCCAGGATCCCTTAAATAATACTTAGAAGCCTACACTATAGGATTTAAGACTTAATCCAAACAAATAGACATTGTTTCTGTCTTCGACTTGCCTGCAGATATAACTGGTCTAAAGGGAGGAAATTGAACTTGAGCTATATAATGCATGATATAAATACAGATGGTGAAACATTGAATGACCAAAGACCAAATAAAGCCAGTACATACAATCCACCTTTAATAGGTACTTTACAGATCTTTCAAAAGATGTGTGAAACAATTTTTAGAAACTTTAAGCCTGATAGGAATGCGTACAATTTGAGTGAAGTTGAATATGGAACACTCAGTACTATTATTAACAACAAAGATGTAAGAATTGTGAGAGCAGATAAAGGTGGTAAATTGGTGGTTATGGATACTATAGATTACATTAAGTCTATAGAAAATATGTTAGAAGACAATACTACATACAAGAAAGTTGATTTAACATATATAAAAAATTGTTATTCCAGGGTAGACACAGCTCTTTTTGACATGTTTTGTCAGGGTGAAATAGATCTCCAAAGTTACTTATTTACAAGTAGAATTTCCAAAAATGGCAATTATGTTTGGAATCCCTAAAGTACAAAAAGACGGTAGAAATCCTCCCTTTAGATATTCTAAGACCAACACCATTTGTACACTTATGGAAGTGGTATTAGATATTTTTTTTTTTCAAATTTCATAACCAAATTTACAAACAGATGGCAGGGGTGGCGATGGGGGCAAGAGTAGCCCCTGCTTTCGCTAACCTAGCAATGGCACACTGGGAAACTAAGTACATTAAGAATTACCCAGGTTTTGAAAAGGTATTGATGTATTATCGTTACATAAATGATTTGTTTTTTTCTGTGGGACGGAAGTTATGAAGAGTTTAAGTTGTTTGTTACGTACTTGAACAACACTACAAACTTTCTCAAGTTCACAATTAGTGGGTTTGGAGAAAGACTGGATTTTCTTGATCTCAGTATCACATATGATATAGAGTTAAGGAATTTATTAGCAGTATTTTTAGAAAATCAGTTTTTGTAAACTAATACCTACACAAAGATAGTCTACACCCAGTTCATATGAGAAAGGGAGTAGTCAAAGGACAACTTATCAGACTCAGTAGACTAACTTCCAGGGACATCACTTTTTCAAGTGAATTGAAAAGTCTGAGGTCACTTTTTATGGCAAGAGGGTATGACAAAACGTGGCTAGAGAAAATAGAAAAAGAAGTTGTTCTGTTGAGAAATGGAAGTGCATGTCTCATTTTGAAAGTTCAAATTCAGGCAGTGGTATCTAATATTAGTAATGGGAGAAATGATTTAGAGAACAATGTTTTTTATTGTGCCTTTCCTTTACCAATCAGCAATGAGATGTGGTCCATCAAAGAAATTATAGTGGACAATTGAAAAGTCCTGTTGGGGAACATTGATTTGATCAAGGTTATAGGGGCACGGCCAAAATTCACTTTTAAGAAAAACTTAAATATGAAAAGCTTATTGGAACAAGAGAGTAGTTATAATAACAACACTAACAAATATGTCATTCAGACCAGGGGTACTTTTTCTTGCAACAATTGTAGACAATGCAGGTACATCAGTAATTCATCCTCGGTCAAAATTGGTCAAAAGAAAAAAACCTTTTGGTTGAAGGGTTGTTTCAGTTGTAATAGAAAGTTGCCAAGGATGCCAAGGATAACCATAAGGCCTTCTATGTCTATGTCAAAAACCTAAATGGCAATGCTCAGGTCTGTTCTGAGCTAGTACAAAATGGAACAAAATACACGGACCCTTCTGACATTGCCAACATCTTGGCTGACAGGTTCAGTGCAAATTCCCCCCCACCACCACCTATAGGGCCTATTACCATTCTAGGGGATTGTGTAAGTCCAATTATTACTGATACGTTGGTTAACAAGGCTCTATCTAAAGCTAAAAACACTGCCTCCATGGGACCAGATGGTGTCCCAGGCTGTGTCATACACGAGCTCCAAAAGGAATTAACCCTGCATCTTAATACCCCGTTCAGTCTCAGCCTCTCCACAGGATATGTGCCCATAGAATGGCGCACGGCAATGGTGATCCCGCTACACAAGCGTGGGGCCACAACTGACCCTCGGAACTACCGACCAATAAACCTGACCAGTCTGATCTGTAAGGCTATGGAGCAAATCATTATGGAACTCATAAATGTAGGGATTGGGAACCTCCAGTCGCTGGACCCCACACAGTTCAACTTCGTCAAGGGCAGATCATGCCTCCTGAACCTGGTGGATTTCTTTGAGACAGTTACTCAGGCTATAGATAAGGGAAAGGAGGTACACACGGCTTACCTTGACCTTGCTAAAGCATTTGACACCATTCCCCATTCAGGTATTATTGATAAGCTCACCAGCCTGGGAATAAACCCTTTTGTCACAAGATGGATTGCAAACTGGCTCTCAGACAGATCCCATAAAGTAAGAGTAGTGGGATCTATGTCCAAATCCAGACCAGTAACGAGTGGTGTGCCTCAGGGCTCTGTCCTGGGGCCCCTCTTGTTTGGCATACACTTCTCAGAAGTACAGGCAAGCATGGAAGGGCTGTGGCTGACTACGTTTGCGGATGACTGCAAACTGGGTGCTATAATAGAGTCTCTGGCCGACATGGAGATCCTCCAGAAGGGCCTAAATGAGACTGATACATGGTGTCAAAGCCATGGTCTCAAGCTAAATGCAAAAAAATGCATAGTAATCACCTTTGGAAAAAAACAGAGTACCCGCAAACTACAACATAGGAGGTAATCCCCTGAAATCTGAAGAAGAAATAAGGGATCTAGGGACCCAAGTAGATAGTCTGCTTTCCTTTGATAACCATGTTGCCAAAGTGGTTAGAAAATCCTTCTATGTGACCCATCTGATCACGAAAGGGTTCGCATCAAGATCTAAGGATGTAATGGTGCCCCTCTACTTTTCCCTCATCAGACCCATTATTGAGTACAATGCACCAACTGGAATGTACCTGGCTAGACATCTCCAGCAGCTGGGGAGACCACAAAGGTACCTAACCAAGAGGATTACTGGCCTCAAACAGTTGCCCTATGCAGCACGATTGAAAAAGTAAGACTGTTCTCTGTTGCATACCGCTTTCTCAGAGGCGATCTCTGTCTAACGTACAGAGCCATGTCCAACCCAGAATTGTTGAACATGCTCCATCTTAGCAAAACCAAATCTACTTGAGCTACACTCTCTAGGGATATAAACCTCAACACAACAATAAATAGAACATGCTGGAGGGATAGATTCCCTTCGCAGAGACTTCCCTTACTATGGAACAGGGTCCCGATCCACATAAGACAGAGCACCTCACTATCACTCTTCAAGATGAACCTTGATGAGTGGATGGGTAACAGAAAGTTCACACCAGGGATCACACCAACAGCACTACTAGATAGGGGCCAAGGGTACTAGCTGCTAGTACAAGGGTCTAGGGAACTACTAAAGGGGCGGTGAATACCGCACAACGTGGCTGGGCTAATATATGCCTTTGGGCAGATAGCCCAGTACCAAGCTATGGTAGTGTACATTGCACAATGTGAATCATGCCCCAGTTATTATGTTGGGAAGACCATTAGGTGTCTTAAAAGGAGGATTTATGAACATGTGTTGGCCATAAAGAAAAAAGAACAAACTAATGCTTTGGCAAGACATTCTGTCACATGTAGTGATTTCAAAAAGTTCACTTTCTTTGTTATAGATAGTGTTGGCCAGAGTTTATACACGGGGGATTATAAAACACAGAGTGTAAGGAATCTTTGTAGCAAATACATTTGTGTGCAGATCAAGCACCAGGTTTAAATGATTATATCAATATTAAATGTTTTTTACAATATAAGTATCTATATTAGTTACGAGTATAAAAACTGATACTTGTATAATATAACAAAAATGTTTTATGAGTAATGAACAACAAGTTTTTATTTAATTTTTTTACATTTTGTATTTAAAAACAGTTGAAATGGTTTGAATGAATGACATTATTAATCATGTGATTTTCTAATTATATAAATTGTCTTTAGGGGTGGTTTCATTGTTTCTGAGGAAGTTCACATGTAATAAAGTGAATGAAATTGCTAAGATTTTGTGTCTGTGCTTTTTGGATCTACAATTTGGGGCAGTTGTGATTGTTTTGTTTTATTACACCAGGTTAAGCTGATGTCATTAAGGTCCTTTTCAAATGACACCTGTGATGCAGGGATGGTAATTATGGGAATCCCTGCTTTGGAAAGATGAGGGATATGCGAACATATTCAACAGTTTGTTGTATTTAGATTTTTGGCATATTGCCAAAGGGCCAGCAAGAAACTGTTTTCTCAACCAGTATATAGAAGGGAGCAGCAGAAACAAAGCAAAAGTACCTGTTGTGACTGGATTTTTCATGGACTGCTACTGAAGTTGACCTTCTCACTGGGCAGATGGTTTATCTGTCACACCTAGATCTCCCTCTGGTGACTGCGATGATTCGTCTGGGGTCCCTACACGACAGGTCTTCTTGCAATGAGATGAATGGATCCACATTGTTAGTCCTGCACAGCAAACTACAGTTAGAGTGGTGAGCAGGACCTGGAAAGGCCCCTTCCACCTCAGGCTCAGGCAGTCTTTCCTCTGAAAAGCTTTCACATATACCCAATTACCCGGTTGTAGTTGATGACAGGGGTGGTCAGGAGGCTTTGGTAACGCTGCTCTATACTGTTCGATTATATTGCTGCAAAATGTTGAGGAGTCTCCTACAATAAAAAATCATAGCATCATCTGACAAAGTTAAATCAGCATTTCCCACTGGAGGGGTAGCTGGAAGGGCCATGGGTCTCCCCATTAATATCTCATATGGACTCAATTTCCTAGTGGCATTCAGTGAAGCCCTCATACTCATTAATGCTAAGGGAAGGGCTTTGAGCCACTTTAAGTGGGTTTTGGCACAAATTTTTGAAATTTTATTTTTAAGGGTGGGAGGATGGCATAATGGTTAAGGTGTTTACCTTGCAGGCACAAGTTGCTGGGTTTGAGTCTCACATGGGATAACTGGCTAGGCTTAAAATGGCCCACAAGGGCAGTTAGCATAGTACAAACCTATGAACCTGAACATATAAAAGGGTCCTGTTTACCCTTTCCACTAATACAGATGACTGGGGATGGTTGGGACAATGAAGACTCAACTTAGTATTAAAAGCTTTACATAACTCTTTAAACAGATTATTATTAAAATTAGTTCCCTGGCCACTGTTAACAATGCTGAGTATGCCGAATTTCGGTATATAATCAGATAACAATTTTTTAATAACTGTGACTGCATCAGCTTTGCGACATGGGTAAGCTTTCACCCATGCTGAGAACATACACACTACCACCAAAATAAATTGTGAATTATTAGTCTTGGGCATTTGGATGAAATCCAGCTGTATATTAACAAAAGGTCCCCAGGTTGGAGGTAAACATGAGATTTGCTGTTGGCATGTTTGCTTATGTTATATTTCAAACAAATACTACAATTTTGTACATACTGAAGTATCAAAGAGGAGACATGATGGGCATACCAACTTTAGGTCATTTGATTAAATAAAGCTGTCTTACCTGTATGGGCCAGTAGATGATATGCCCTTACTAAGTAAGGTAGCAAAGAGGCAAGCGCTATCAGTCGGCCATCCGGATGTCGCCGTATGCCATCAGAGGATTTTCTATAGTCATCCTTGAGCCACCCCATAACTTCTCCCTGTGATGCTTCAGCTTGAAAGGCTAACAATTTTGCAAAATCAAACACATCATTACTGTTGTAGTTTGTTGCTGTCAACATACAAAGATATTTACAACAATTTACTACTGCTTGTTTAGCAGCTTGGTCTGCTAAGTTGTCACCTTTTGTAACAACGTTTAACCCCTTTTGATGTGCACAACATTTGATTACAGACAGCTTTTTAGGTAACAAAAGTGCATCTAACAATTATTTTATGTACCCTGAATTTTTTATTTGATTTCCTGAGGAGGTTAAAAATCCTCTCTCTCTCTCCCCAAAGTTGCCCAAAGTTATGTACCACCCCGAAAGCATAACGGCTGTCTGTAAAAATATTGGTCAGCTTGTCTTTGGCTAACTCACAGGCTTTTTGCAAAGCCACTAGCTCAGCTATTTGAGCAGAGTGAACACCCTTTAATCTTTGTTGCAACAATATTGTTTCCTCGGTGCAGACTACTATTCCCAAGATCAACTTTCCTGTTTGATCTCTTCCACAGGAACCATCCACAAACAGATGCATGTCAGCATTGGGTATAGGAGTGTCCTTTAAGGCTTCCCTAAGAGAAAGCAAATAGTTACAATCACACAATCATGCTCTTCACCATCCTCAGCAGTAGGCAACAGAGATGCAGGATTTAGAACAGGACAGCAGATCAGAGAAATAGATGAATCAGAAAGAAGTGTAAGTTCATATCTAGTTAGACGTGCAGTTGAGAGTGGTTGAGTTTTCATTTTAAGCAAAAGAGATGATACAGAATGAGGGACAGCCACTGTGGGATCATGCCCAAGCAGCAACGATTGTGTCAGATTAACTAGAATGGCAGCAGAGGCAACTACCCTTAAACAAGATGGAAAACCTTTTGCAACAGAATCAAGTGTTGTGCTATAATAAGCCAATGGATGATAGCTGTCCCCATGTTTTTGTGTGAGTACTTCTTGTGCGAATGTGTTTCTTTCATGACAAAAAAAAAGTCTTATTATAATCTGGTAACCCTAAAGCTGGGGCAATAGCTAAAGCTTGCTTCGTGTTCTGCAATGAATTTTCCTCTTCACTATTCCAAAGGAGAGGCTCTGGTGTATCCTGCTTTAAAAGATTTGTCAAAGGTTTGGCAATTTCTGCATAGTTAGGGATCCACTGTCTACAGTATCCTGTCATACTTAGGAAAGACCTAAGCTGTCTCTGAGTAGTCGGACATGGGGGCTTAGATATTGCATCAATATGAGATGGTAATACTTGCCTGCTACCCTGGGATATTAAATGACCAAGATAACGTACCTGAGATGACCACAATTGTAGTTTTTCTCAAGACACTTTGTTTCCCTTTTCTGCAAGGATAGTCAGAAGATGCAAGGTATCCTGCTGATATTGCTGAAAGGAGTTTGATGCTAGCAGTAAATCATTTACATACTGTACTAACACAGACCCACCTAAGACGCTGTCCTATTTGATTCTCAGCTAGAGCGTCTTCTGCATGGAGGCATGTGTGAATGGGCGTACCTTTCTTGAAGGTTGTGCGTCAGAGCCGGTAACTCGGCACGTAAAAATCAACTACCAATCATTAGTGGACCGGAGTTCCGCTGTGGCGACCCCTAACTGGGAAAAGCCAAAAGACACAAACTAACACAGACCCACCTCTGTGGTGGTGGTGCTGTGGTAGCATTGTCGACTCACAGTAAGACATTGTCCTGTTCGATTCTCAGCTAGAGCGTCTTCTGTGTGGAGACATGCGTGAATGGGTGTACCTTTGTTGAAGGTTGTTCGTCAGAGCTGGTAACTCGGCACGTAAAAATCAACTACCAATCATTAGTGGACTGGAGTTCCACTGTGGCAACCCCTAACCGGGAAAAGCCGAAAGACACAAACTAACACAGACCCACCTCTGTGGTGGTGGTGCTGCGGTAGCGTTGTCGACACAATAAGACATTGTCCTGTTCGATTCTCAGCTAGAGCGTCTTCTGTGTGGAGACATGCGTGAATGGGTGTACCTTTGTTGAAGGCTGTTCATCAGAGCCGGTAACTCAGCACGTAAAAATCAACTACCAATCATTAGTGGACCGGAGTTCCGCTGTGGCGACCCCTAACCGGGAAAAGCCGAAAGACACAAACTAACACAGACCCACCTCTGTGGTGGTGGTGCTGCGGTAGCGTTGTTGACTCACAATAAGACATTGTCCTGTTCGATTCTCAGCTAGAGCTTCTTCTGTGTGGAGACATGCGTGAATGGGCGTACCTTCGTTGAAAGTTGTGCATTAGAGCTGGCAACTCGGCATGTAGAAATCTACTGCCAATCATTGGCGGGCCGGAGTTCCGCTCTGGTGACCCCTAACCAGGAAAAGCCGAAAGACGCAACAACAACTAACACAGACCCACCTGGAAATGTCACATTCTCCAAATCCTTTTTTAGAATTTGAGAAAATAATGAAGGAGATTTAGTATATCCTTGTGGCAGCCATGTCCATGTATATTGCTGTCCCTGATAAGAGAAAGCAAACAGAAACTGACTGTCAGGATGAATAGGTATGGAAAAGAATGTTGGACAAAAATCTATCACAGAAAAGTAACTAGCTGTAGCTGGTATGCAACTCAGTATTGTTGCTAGATTTGGAACAACAGGAAAAGTAAGTAGTACTGCGTTATTTACAGCCCTTAAGTCTTGTACAAATTTATAAGTATCCTTTTCTGGCTTTTTCACTGGAAAAATAGGAGTATTACAAGGGCTTTTAGCTAGTATTATTATTTCTTGATGTATTAAAGACTGAGTTACAGATTTGATTCTCTGCTCTGCTTCTGGCTTTAGTGGATATTGTGGAACTCTGGGGAGAGGTTTTGATGGATTTCATTTTATTTTTACTGGTTCTGCTGGTTTCAGTATACCTACTTCATTTGCATGCTTAGCCCACAAGTTGGCAGGTACCTGCTGTAGTAATTCTCCATCTCTCTGTATGCTTCCAGCAGGCTGTTCCTCAGCTTCTGATAAAATTATCAATACTTCCCCCTCTGATTCTGTTGGAACATTTAGATACACCCCTTCTGGGATACAACAAACAGTACAACCCAGCTTACATAACAAATCTCTTCCCAGTAGGTTTACTGGTGCAGTAGTACTCAGAAGAAAAGAATGCTTTTCTTCAATCGGACCTAAAGTAATGGGGATGGGTTCTGAAACAGGATACGTAACTGTAGTATTTGTTACTCCCAGCTGCCTTTACTTTATTTTTTGATACTGGTATTTGACTATCTGAAGTAATTTAGCACTGGCCTAGTAGCTCCAATGCCCACCAGAAATTGGGTTTTCTTTGAATTTATTTTCATCTTAACATAGGGCCCATTTTGATCTATTGGCAGCAGAGGGTTAAGATTCACTTCTGTATTTATTTTTTTTTGACGTAGTCAGTATGGAGCTTTTTGAATTTTTTCAATTTGAGGAGGTGGTGGAGGAAAAACTGCATTATTATAATTTGGTTACCACTCAGTCCAAGTGTCTTGGACTCTTTGCATTTGCCTGTGTGGGCACTCCCCTCTCCAATGTCCTGCTTCTCCACAATTGAAGCAAAATGTATTAGATGAAGCTTTAGGGGCACTGCTAGCTTGTTGTTGCCAACCAGCTGCACCTTGTTCCCCTCAACCATCACTTTTGCTAAGTCCTCTAGCAATTTCTCTACCCCTTTTGCTGCTTCTACCTTAACCCCTTGGGTTTTTCAGCTGCCTGATTTGTAAAGTTAACAGCTTATCCTCAGTATCCTTCCTTTGTTTTTCCTGATACTCTTTACAGTGATTTACAGCACTTAATAAAGACTCTTAAGTCCTTTCCTTGCCAGTCTATGAGCACCTGCTTTATTTGATTTTGTACAGGGGTTTGCAGATCTGCACAAAGGCTGCTGCAATAGCTGGCTTAGCTAGCTCTTCTGGGTCTGGTATTCCTGAATGACTAGCAAATACTGTTTTAAGGTGACTCAGATAGTCTGCAGGGGCTTCCCCTTTATTTTGTTTACATGCCTGTATTTTAGACCAGTTAGTCCTAACTTGGCACACATTTATAATCTTGTTTAACAATGCTGTTCATTTATCTATTGATGCATTTCGTATGAGAGTGAAATCTGTTATTTCAGCCTTTTCCAGTAACTGCTTTCTTATTTTATATGAAGTAACTACTCTCAGCAGTTGATTTAAATCTGTCAAAGTAGGATTCTAACATTCTATTATAGTTTTTAATTCTTCTTTGAATTTTAATGGATCTTTTCTAATGTTTGTAAAATTTTTAGACATAGTATGCAAATCAGCAGGGATCCAAGGATGATGAGCAAGTTTCCTGTAATTATCCCCCCAAATTTCCCTGAGAGGTGCCAATAAATTCCCTCCAGAGGTTGTAATCTCTTCTTGTTGTACCCTGTCATGTGAGCGTGTATGGTAAGATACAGGAGTGTCAAATACTAATGCCCCTGTTGGGAAAGTAGAAGGTATCTGAGAAGGATAGGAAGAAGAACCCCCCCTCGACTGCAGATGCCTGTTCAAAAGATGAAGATTGAACAGGGGAACCAGTCTGAGATGTACCAGTATCACATGAACTGGGTGTCCAATGGACAGTAGACTGAAAGGTAGGAGTCTGAGAAACAACAGAGTCTTGTACATGAGGTACCCGTACTAGTGCATATGGGGGTGGGGGTGCAGTAGCTACTGGAGGATTATTATCCTCTTCAGAAGTTTCTGCTTTTTGGCCATTCTCAGTTTGTTCCAAACCTGCCAAGACAGGATAAAGGGATCCCTTTTTACTGGTCTGTACTGCCTTTTTAACCTCTTTTACTTGTTGCAACAATTTCTTATTAACATCCTGCAACCCTTTTAATGCTGAGTCCTTTTCCCTTTTAAGTGCCTCACTGTACCAAGAATAAAATGCTGCCATTTGTTCTCCACTTACTTTGCTTTTCTTTTCTTCCAAAATACTTTTCAGTGTCAGAAATTTAGTCTTATCATAAGTCCCATTTAATGGAAATACCCCACCAGCACAATTCTTAGTAAGTTGAAACCAGTCATGCAAATATTTACAACTTTCCTTCCCATAGTTAAAATACACAAAATATGCAGGTGTTCCCTTTTCAGGGATTTGATCTTGCTTATCTTTGCTTCCATTCTTCTTATTTTATAAATCAATAATAAAAATGTTAAGCTTACCTTACAACTCCTGGATCCTGGCAATTTCGAAAACAGAAAATAACTAGTAATCCACACACCATACAGGGAGGGAAAGGTAGGAACTCTGTTGGCATGCAGCAACAGAGGAGAGGTTTCGATCAACCTTTTCCCTCAGCACCCCCTTGCTTTTGTCTCTGCATGAACTCAAAAGTTACAGCTCCAGCATTGCATTCGGGATAGTGGGGCGGATAGATACTGTGTCCAGAACTGACCACTCTTTCAGACCGTCTGAGGATACTTTCACACAATCACTCTGTTAAGACCCAGTGTGCTTTTGGGCTCATGAATTTATTTTAACAATGCATACCTCTGCGTCCTATCATGCGGTGGGCTCATGAATTTGTTTTAACAGTATATAGTCTACGTCCCAATCATGCTATGGGCTCATGAACTTGTTTTAACTTTACAGTCTACATCCCAGTTATGCGATGGGCTCATGAACTTGTTTTAACTTTACAGTCTATGTCCCAATCATGCGGTGGGCTCATGAACTTGTTTTAACTTTACTTTTAGCTTTTAACTTTTTCTTTTTTTTTTCTCTCATGCATTCATACATTGACAGAATAAAAACAACTGTCATACTTCTTACCTTTCAATCCTGAGGGTACTGCCCTCTACACAAGGCGCCTCCTTGTGTTAATTTGTCCTTTACTGTATGTGCACATTCATTTACTATACTCATTTACTGTGGGGTCCTCCCACTATTACTTGTATATTTTACAACCACTCAGTCAAACAAAAACACAGTCATGCACTTATACTACAAACGCAGTCGTGCACTTATTCTACCTTTTGCTAAAATTGTCTAAAAGAGAGAAAGGGAAAAAAAAAAAAAACCCTTTTCCCTTATAAAACAATTTCCCTGCCAAGGCTAGTATGCTTGCACACCCTGAATAGCTGCACATCTGAGTCTCTGACTATTCCATACAAAGCAGTGTGGAATTTACAGAAAATCTGTGATGGACCCTATTCCAGAACTGCCCTGCAACAATACCAAAGTTCAGATCCGAGTCATGGTACCAAATTGTTAAAGTCATAAATAAATAACATTAAGAATTTACCTTATATACCTCTAGTCAGGAACAACACTTTACGATGTGCAAACAGAAATTTTATTCTTACAGCGCTGGGAGTTGGTCTTCATAATTCTTGATGAAGCATTCTCACTTTACATACAACTGTAATTTTATACATTTTCTTATCAAACTGCTCATGCAATTTCATGATGTTATAATGACTGTGTCATATAGAAAACTTTGCAAATGTCCTCATCCCTCGTAATTTTCACCTTAGACTTCACGTGAACACCTTCCTATACATGATTCACCTGCCTCCAAAGGGTCTTGTTTCTGACCTTGAATGTTTCAAACCTGCTCTAGCAACAACACACTCTTTGCCTGGAAGAGTCAGGCTAACAAATTCCTTTTTGTAATAACTACATGCCTCACTTCATGCAACACATACTATTCTCTCTTATTACATACTAAAGGAATGCAGTTTAAAAGACAGCAATACTGTGGCGTATGAAGCTGTATTTTTCCTAGCTGTGCATACAAATTATATTTGCTTTTTAACAATCATATTATAGCATCATTAATAAACTGAAATGAATATACATTTTAATAAGCTGGTCTTGTTCCATAACAATTTGATTGTATTATTTTCGAAAATAAGCTTCTTCGGTAATTGCCATGTTCGGTGTTTAATGTTTATTGATTAGCCGTTTGTTGAAATTTTAATTCAATGGCAGAACATAGACCTGACAATTACACAGAACATAAAACAAGTATTATACATTGCACACTCTTAAGAGAAACACTCCTTAAAAAAAAAAAAGGGAAAGATTAACCCGGCAGTTCATGAACAATTGTGTAGGCTTTTCTTGAAGACTACATAATGTTTGTGTTATCGAGATGAGCAGCAGTGCTAATTGCATATGCATGCTGCTCATCCCACTTACATGAATACAAGCACATTTTTGCAAAACTATATAAGATGGGAAGGTACAGTTTCAAATTGTAATCTAATTGATTTAAAGATGCTTATGTTACAAAGACAAATTTGTAATGATACAATTGTGCAATACGTATGTCGTAATAATTAATGGTGGTCACTTCCTGAGCAAATATTGGTAAATAAGAGCAGACATGCTATAAGATGTGACAGTTGCACAAATTACATTGTAACAGAGGGGGATTACATGAAATATGAATGTCATTAACATGGTAAGTTGAGATGACAGTAAGGATAGTATGTACATTGTGGGATATTTGCATAGCATTCATTTCATCAATACAGCATGCTGGAAATTATGAATGGCTCAGAAGCCACAATCTCCTTTTCTAAGAATCTAACCTATGCCATTAATATTATCACTGAGCTATGTATTAACTTTCTACACCAGAGAGACAGGCACAGCACCTGTAGGAAGAGGATCACCCTTAAAAGGAATTATGCACTTTAATGGTTATGCATCCCATAGGTAGGTGCGTGTAGTGCTACAAATGTGGGAGAAGTGTGTGATGTACATAATACCCTTGCATAAGACAGTCCTTCCTGACACAGTTATTGTGCCAACAGATCAGAATAGATGCAAACACCACACTATGATGCTGTGAATTTCAGAGCTGTATATCGTTGCCATTTGCCACAGGAGGTAGCAAAGGATATACAAACAACTGAAATTAATTTATGAATTAAAAAAAGATCCCTGATAATGAATATCATATCAGCATGTCAAACTGATGGCAAATAACTGAGTATGCTAATGTGCATTAAATTGCGATCAATCCTATAACAATGGTCCTTGGTCAAGAATGGTTTTTCTGTATTTTTGTACACATGCCACCCAAAAACTGGAGCACACACATTGTATACCACAATATTCAATTAATGTGCTATAGTAGCATGCTCATCATGACACTGGCAGAACAAAAGTCTACTGCCATGAGAGGCAAAACTATATTCATATGTGTTTGTGCAATATATCAAGGGATAATACTGTCATGAAATGGCTGTTGTGTGATGTCAGCACATTCACACAAAATTATTCCTTATGCTAGAATTGAACATCAAGCTATACAAGTACTCCAAGTAACAATACGGCTATTAATCACATGCACCATGGTGAAATTATCACAGTTGTTGAACACCACCTATGTGAAGTCATTAAATCAACTGTACTTTATTTGCCCATAATTTATATCTGCCAAAATGGATGGGAGAGGCAGACTTCCATGATGGCTGCATATTGAGTAACAACTTAATTTCAGCTCTCCCAGTGTGAAAACAGAAACTCAGAAGAGAGAGAGACAGTAAACGCGTATTTTTGGATAAATTTCAGTAACTGTCTAGTAAGTGTACTGCCCAGATGCCAACAAAAAAGGAATTCAGAGAACCTGAAAAAAAAATCAATCACAAAAGGTGTAGAAAAAAACATAGACTGGGAAGAATTCTAAAGTTGTTCATCAAAAAGCACTGCAAGCTCCAGCTTTGGTGCAAGACATGACTTCCAGTTACCTAGAGGAAAAAATAAGTCAAATGTACTCAGAGTTGATTAAAATAAATGAAACACTGAAGGAGTATATCAACTCAAAAAACAAAAGACTGGAGAAAATGGAAGAAGCTTTAAACAGAAATTCAGGTGAGGTGATAAAACTGCAAAAATCAGAGGTCCAAATGAAGAAAAGGCTGGCTGAGTGTGAGACTGCTCAAGAAGAGATGTTTCAAAAAATAATAGAATTAGAGGACAGAGCACATAGGGAAAACACAAGATTTTCTGTTGTATCAGAGAAGCTGGAAGGAACCAACTGTATTAATTTTATGAAAGCACAAATAAGCAACTGGACTGCTATTTCCACAGCATGAGTTCTTAATTGAAAGGACACATCGTGTGTATGCTCAAACCTGGTGATGAGAAAGCAAACTAGATTTTTAATAGCAAAGATGCAATCCTACCAGCAGAAGGAGCTGATTCTGACAAAACTGTGGCTGAAGGACAAAGTACTAAAAGTGGGAGACAGTACAGTGTTTATAGAAAATCATCACTGAACATCAGGCAAAAAAAAGAGTAAATTTATTTCACTAATCAGGGAATGTTGAGAAGCAGGCATGAGATTCAAACTGCTGTATCCAGCTAATTTCAGAATATTCTTTCCTGGAGGGACAAAATTATTTTTTGATGCACTTTATGCTAAGGAGGAAATATAAAAGCTTCTCCAACATAAAGTGAGCTATGAAACAGAAGGAGATTCTGTTTCTTGTTCTTCTGGTAATAAAGACCACAGAGAGACTGTTTCAGTAAAACATTTTCCAATGTTTCAATGAAAAATGCTTGAGAGACAGAAAAAAGCACAAGAGTTGAATAGAAGAAATAGAATTACATTGGGAATGAAGCAGAGACTGGATTTGGGTGATGGAGGTCAACGGGAATAAAACCAGCAACTCAGAAATTCACAAATAAATGTAGGATTACAAAGCATTAATTATATTTGTGAATCATGACAGAACAAGAAAACCTGGAAATATTGGACTTTCCTGAATTTGCTTTGGCTCTAAAGTATATGCCCTACTCCATGCAATAAATGTTTGGAAAAATATTTTGGAGAGGGGAGGAGGAAGGAAAAGGTTAACTATAAGTAAAACAAAATGTTCTTAACTATAGTATTTTTATCATGCATGATATAATCTGCATGCTATAAAGTAACATTTTCTCAGTTAATTTCAAGTGTAATGGGGGACACTAAAGTGAACAGGTGCCCTTGTTTTTTCCCTTTCTTTCTCCTTGTTTAGGTTTAAAAAATGTAGGCACTGCAACGTAAAAAAATTTAAAAAAAAAAAAGAAGAAGAAAAGTCTGGTCAGAAAAGCATAATACAAGAAAAATTGATGTACTTTTTCCTCACTCTTATATAGGGTTTTTAAGGATTAATGGCCTAGGCTTGATCTTGTAGCAATTTTTAAGAGAAAGCAAATAAATAAAAAAGAACATTAAATATAATAAAACATTTTCCTCTAGCAAATAGAGTGCTTGTAGAAGTAACTCTGTATCTGATTCTCATGTCTCCATGGAGACAATATGATAAAAAGCAATAAAAAACAGAATACTTCTTTCTTTCAATGGCTAGGAGATGGTGTTTTCTCAAACCATTCAAGTGTTTTCCCAATCAAGGGAGAGTAATAAAAATAATACAGAACCAGACAGCATTTTGTAGAAGCACAGGCTGTACCATGCATCTTAGCATGGGTAACTTTCATTTTAGGTTAATCCAAGTCTCTGAGTGTGTCTTTCAGTCTGGTACAATTGTTCCTATTAGGAGGGTAAAACTTCAGTATTTGAAGAAGTACATATTTTTCTGGCTTGCCGACTTCCCTTACCCACATTGTTTTATCATGTCAGAGGCTGTTCAACAGTATTTTATCATCAGTTTAATTTAAAAGTATTGAGTAATTGTTCCCAGGTACTTCATTTTGTGTTTTTAGTTTTGTGTGTTAGTATTAAGCTAATAGATTTTAGGGGTGCATTTTTTTATTGTTTGTGGGCTTTCAATAAAACAAAAAGTTTTATAAAGTGTGACATAGGCTGAAATGGACATGACAATAGACAACTGCATAAAAAAATATTAACCTGCCAAACATTAGTGTATGCATGTAACACAAAAGCGGGAACTAGACACAACAAAAAAGTTGTTACACATAAAAGGTGGGGAATAATAAGTCTTTAACATGGACACTTTCTATATTATATTTAAATGTAAATGGTCTCAGATATATACAAAAAAGAAAGAGTAGTGAAGTATATTAAAAATGTAGAGTACAAATATTTATGCTACAGGATACACATTTGGAAATAACTGAACATGTGAATTTGACAAAGAAAGGTTTTCAGTGGAAACCCTGGGACAAAGTGATAGAGGTATACTTATCTTAATTGCAAGAGGAGCTCCAATAGTGATAGAAGGGGCTAACACTGATAATAATGGTAAGTTTCTAGTATTGAGGAGCTACTGGCAAGGGAAGAGGATTACACTGGCATATATTTATATTCCACATAAAACTGTTATAATGGAGCTTAAAAAAATTCTGAGAGAAATAGTTAGCTTTCAGCAGGGAATATTACTTATAGGTGGGGACTGGAATTTGATTTGCAGCAGTGAATATGTATCTGGGGGCCCCAAAGGGAAAATATAACAAAGGTGGGTAGATTTTTGAAGAAATTTATGAAAATATTTGGCATGTAAGATGTGAATTCAGTAGTAGGAGCTCAAAGAATTTACATATTATTTCCCAAGATAAAAAAACTGAGCTAGGCTAGGCAGAACCTATATTTCACAGGAACATGTGCATTTAATTGAAAGTTTTGATACGCATCCAGTAACTGTTTCAGATCATGTACCGATAATAAGTAAAATAAAAATGGGTAATAAAATAAAAATGAGACACTGGCACTTTCCCACCTGTCTGTTGAAAAGAGAGGAATTTAAGGAATGGGTAATAGAAATTATTCAGGAGGTTTAGAGAAGACAGAAATTTCTTTTGAAAATATGGCTAGGGAGTGGGATAAAATTAAAGTGGAGTATAAAAATATGGTGGAAATAAAAGAAAGAGAAATGTGGTTAAGAAATAAGAATTATTTAGAGTGACTGACAAAGGTTAAAGTATTGCAGAATAAGGTGAATTTCACAGAACAAGAAGAGCAATTGCAGAATGCTAAACAGAAAATAAGGGATTACCTTGATAATATGCATGAGTTTAGAAATATTGCTGTTGAGCAACTGCTTTTTGATAACAACTCCAGAGCACAAAAACTTTTAGCAACAGAAAGTAGAAAGGGTTGTTGCCAGGCTTGGGAAGCTGATAACAAGAGACCTGTAGAGGGACTAGAAATATTTTATGAAGCAGAGAAATTTGGAAATCAAGAAAGGTACAAATGGAAATGTTTGTAGAATTAAATATGCCATGGTTAGAAGTAGATGAGGCTTTGTTACTAACAGGATAGGAGCAGATAAGATAAAAATGGTGGTGTATAACCAATCCACAGGAAAGCCCCCAGGAATAGACAGTATTATTGTGGAAGTTTGGAAGCTAAGAGGGAAAAACTGATAAAGATCTGAAAGGTTTTGTTTAACAGTATTTTGAAAGGAGGAGAAGCACCAACATCCTGGAAGAAAGTGGTGGTGACTGTGATTTCTAAGGAGGGTAAAGACCCATCAGATCCAGTTCCATACAGCCCCATTTCAGTCTGCGCCCATGACTATAAAAATGTTTATGTCGATAATGGCTAAAAGAATGGCAAAGGTAATGCCAAAATTGATAGGTATGGATCAGTGTGCTTTTGTGGAGGGAGGCAATCATTTGACAACACTGACAGGACAATGATGATCCTGAGGGAAGCAGAATGTAAGAAAACACCACTGTTGTTGGTGGGACTTAATGCCGAGAAAGCATTTAACAGAGTAAGCTGAGAGTTCATGACCAGGGCAGTAGAAGCATTTGCATTCCCTGATAACATTTTAAGGTTGATTAGTTGGATATATGAGGGATCAACAGTGAAAATTAAAGTTAGCTACTCTTTGATAATTTCTGTTTGAGCAGAGAAACAAGGCAGGGGTGTTCTTTTTACCTTTTGTTATCTGCATTATATTTAGAGCCAATGGCAAAGAAAATAAGGGACTCAGAAATTCAAGGATATAATTTGTATGGTAGTCAAGAAAATCTGGCTCTACTTATTTTATACCTAATAAAACAAGAAAAGAAAAAGTGGTGTGGAACATTTTGAGATGGTTTCAAATCTTTTTGGGAATACAAAATGAATGAAACTAAAACAAAGGCAATAGCTGTAAATTATGTACCCACACGCAAATTGGTTCAGCAATATCCATGTTTATGGTGTGGCAGCTAAGGATCTGTGGGAAGAAATTAAAAGAGAATACAAAAACTGAGAAATTGGAAGCTCTATTTCATGGATATGGATAGCAAGATACAAGCAGTTAAAATGCTTTTAGTCCTTTTGGTTTTATACACAGGTCAGGCATATTTTTAGCAATCAGAGAAGAAGTTGTGAAAAGCAATTAATAAAGAGCTGAATAATTTTATTGTAGTTATTTGGTCTGTGAAATGGCCTTCCCTGTCATTTGGAATGATAATAGCCTGTTTCCAGGTTTCCGCAACACGGCAAGAAATGTATGTAAGGGTGCATACTATGCTGTTTTTTGATTGCAGTAATTAGGATTCCTAGTATTTCATATAGCACTTTGGAACTAATATTTCTATCCTTACCAAAGGCATATATGACCATTTTAGATGCATTTTTTATCTGGGATTGTATTTTAAGGATTAAGAGTGGATGTCTTTCTCCCTTGTGGATTTAAATCTGATCCAGATCCATGTGCTAGTGTGATAGCTATATCTATTGGCTCTTTTATGGTGGTACTATTTTGTTCTAGTACACTACATTCTTATTTTTCCCATTCCTTTTCGGATCTGGTTGAAGAAGACCTTATTATTGTCATTTCTCTGGATGGCAAGTTTTACTTCAAACAAAGCTTTGATTCTTTTGATTGATTTAGTTGGTTTTAGGAAGTTCAATTTCTCTGAACAATATTTTTCTGTACTTTTCATTTTATTAAGAAAACCTTCTATTTTTTAAGATTACTCCCAAGGAGAAGGTGAAAAAATGTTGAATGGCTGGTTTCAAAGCTACATCTGTGAATGACTTTTTTGATGAATTCTTGCCTAATCAGTGCAGTCAGAGAAAACAGGAGAAGAAAATAACCTGCATTTTTTTAAGAATAAATAACTGAAGTTCAAATTTGAATAGTTCATAGTACAGTAAGCTTAAATCATTTAGATTTGATGTAAAATAACTAAGAGAAATCAAACTCCTCTATCTGGAAAATGAATCCTAAAACATCAGTTATTTGCTATTATGTGGCTATTTTGGGTTTGTTAAGGATGCTCTTCTGTGAAAGTTGCTAAAATGCCCTACACTTGTAAATGCAATTTACAGAACAGTGAGACTGCATATGAGAAGATGGGGGAAAGTATTTTCTAAGTCTGAGATCACTGTATTTCAGTGGTTTCTCCTTTCTCCATGGTGAAGTGATCAAGGGTTTGGGAAGTTAAGCCATCACATCAGAGGATGCAGGGAGACTTGACTCTTACAAAAAAATAAAAATAAATAAAAAGAAAACAGTGAATTTTGATATTTGCTCTTCTCCTTTTTTTACAATTTCCAAAAACAGTTATGGACCTCTAAATAAAAATAAGGAACACATTTTCTGATGGAAAATAAGCAGTATGCAAAACAAGAAGCTTTTTTTTTCTGTCCCACATTTGAACATGAGCAGTAGCATTCCTTGTGCATCTTATATCATGGTACAGATGTAAGAAATGATTTCAGTTTCTTTTCAGTGGGAATTCTAATTGTTGATTACAGTTACTGGATTGTGGTTGTGTATGGTTATAACCAGCACAGCAGACTACAAAACACTTCTTAAATTGGCAAATGTATTATTTTTAGTCCTTTTATGGAATTTGATGTGTGGAAGGTGGGAAAGGTTGGTTATGTTTAATACTATGCATGATTTTTAAGATATTTCTGATTGTTATACGTACTATGATTATTTTGTATTTATTTATTGCCTTTGTTGACTATGAAAGTCTGACTGGGATGTGAAAGCCTTTATCATCAGAAGCTTGGAGGGAAAACTCCACATGCATACATTGACAAAAATACTTATTACAAACAAGTGAAATGTAACGATACTTACAAAGCTCCACAAGCATACAGTAACAAAAATGCTTAGATAATAAACATGTAAAATGCAGCAATATCCATTGGTATGTACGAAAATTAAAGTAACACTCTTTAAGGAGGTAACAAACAGACAAGTATTACAAGTTGTGAAGGCTGGTGTGTCATGTTAAATAGGTGAAATAACAATAGTAGATTTGGTGCATAAAGAGTAAAGCCAATTTAGATGGTCAGTATTGGATACTTTGTGATCAGATGCATATACTTCGGTTTAGTCCCTTTCATTTTATATACAGGTCAGTCATATATTTTTATCAATGAGAGAAGTTAACAGTAACTAATAAGGAGTTGAAGGATTTTATCTGAGAGGGAAAAAGGGCAAAGGTTGAGTGGGATAAGTTGATCTTTACAATAGAACAAGGTGGTTTAGGATTAACTTATTTGAAGGGATAGTTTAGAGCTACACAATTAAGATCCATATATATAACACAACCAGAAAGCTATAATACAACTTATACAGGAATGATTATAGGAGGGTGCAAGAAATATGGAGACAGAAGGATTTTAGATACAGATCCATAAGGAGAATAACAACAGTTATACACAAATATTTTATTTATAAATTAGAAGAAAGTATTCTAAGAACTAAGCCAACCCAAGAATGGATAAAGGAGAGTATACTGATAGTGAAAACTGCAGTTAGGGTTACAGAGAATAGGCAAGAGGGGGCTCAAATTTACCAGAGAAAATTGGATATTTGGGAGCAAATAACTGGAGAGAGAGAAAGGTAATAGAGTGGGAAGAGGTCAAGAAGACATTTGGCTTGCAGGCTAGAGACCAGCTTTCCTATCAAGGATTGATATCAGAGTATAGGGGAAGCGAAAGGGATAGGGGACTCCTAAGTGAAAGACCAGCTCTGCTAGAGTTTATAGTTGAATCTGGACCAGAAGCTGCTGTTAAAAAGGGATGAACAGAAGGACATAATTCCACAATAACTCTAGGAATCAATCTCAAGAGGCTAGAAAAGATTGGGAAGAGAGACTTGCTAAGCATTTCACAAGAAACAATGGGAGGACATATGTATTAAACTCCCAAATATGTAACAAAGTGTAAAAAATTCAGGACTTTTGCTTCGGAAGTGTTTGCATAGATATTTTTATACCCCAAGCAGACTTCAACATTTTTTCCTCAAGTAGAGGGCAGATGTTGGTGATGTGATGGGAAAGAACGAGATAACTGGGAACATATGTTTTAGGAGTTTAATGAGTTGGCAGACTTTAAAAATTCCCTCCAAAGTACTCTGTCAAAAATATTGGGTGAGCAAATGGATGTAACTAGGGACATTATTTTCTGAGCTGGGATACAAGATCTGAATTGCTTAGACATAGTAAGGGCCTTGATAAGTTTAAGTTCGATGGCTGCCAAAAAAGCAATTACTAGAAAATGAAAATCAAAGCCTAAACCAACTGTATTTTCAGTAGTGAATATTGTTAAAAATGGGTATGTGCTCTTTTGAAAAGGGTAGCAGCAAATTACATAGAAAAAAATGGAAACTGTACGCGCAATACATGCAGAATAATGTTTTGGAGGAGTGAGGTTTAAGGGAAGGCAGCAATTGATCAATTTGTGTAATGGTGTATTTGATGATAGTTATGTAAATGTGAACATGTTAACATGATTTGTTTTCTTGTATATAAATGCATGCTGCCTGTGTTTTGAGTGATAATTCAAAAACAATGTTTAAAAATAAATAAATATATTGTTAGGAGTTGTTGAGTGATAAGAAAAGTAAGAAAAAAAATCAAGATTAGTTTGGGTTATGACAGACTATACAGAGGACAAAGGAGAGATATCATCAGAGTTGTGTGAAGTTAAAGAGAGTGAGATGGGATTGGTAAGGGGGTAAGTTAGAATGGAAGAGATGTGAAACTTGTTTAAAGTAGTAGAAAAAATGGAAATGTGAGATTAGAGAGGAAGAAAAGAAAGTTGGGGGAGGAAAGAGGGTGAAATAACATAAGAAGAGGTGAATTAGGCTGGAAAAGGAGCAGAGAGATAAGCCAGGTGCAGTGAGGAGTTAGGTGTAAAGCATTGAGAAAACTGAGATATTTGTGAGGAAAAGAAAAGGAGGAATGGAACATGTTTGTCAAGGAAAAGGTAGAGAGTAGGGCTGGCCATTTGTGCCATCAGATTCATTTTGAATTTGTAAAATATATGCTTATATCAGCATATTCTTTTTTCATACATGTGGCATGTATTAATAGAATAATACCGTGCTTTGTGCATTGCAGTTAATTTGTCAGTCTGCGTGCTCTACTAGTTGTGCCTATACAGCAAATTTCATAGTCTTATTATTTACTTGATATATTTTAGAAAATCATTTTGAATCATTTTAATTAAATTATACATTGACATATATTTAGGTATATTTTGTGTTGTAGTTACCGTGAAGGTTTATTGTGTCACATGTTATTTTATAATAAGACAAAATAAATGTTTTTCTTTCGGCTTTTCCCGGTTAGGGGTCATCACAGCGGAACTCCAGTCCGCTAATGATTGGCAGTAGATTTTTAAGGTGCCAGCTCGACGCCCAACCTTCAACAAAGGCACGCATGTCTTTCAAATGCTACTCGACCATGGGGAGGACATGCAGACTCCACACAGAAGGCGCTCCAGCCGAGAATCGAACGGGAGAAACTCTTGCTGTAAAGCGACCATGCTACCGCTGCACCACTGCGGCTTATGATAAGACAAAATAAATAAAGTAAAATAACAGCATTGCAGTATGATGGCCTCAGGAATTCTGATGTATAGCAATTTCTCCTAAAATGAGTAAGCAACACGGATACTTTCCAAATCCATCTGGATTTGAGGTCAGTATTGTGTATGTTGAAGGGCAAAAATAAAACAAAGTAGCACTTTGAACAGACCAGCATAATGTATTAATGCAATTTGCCTTAAGATATACAGCAATGATGCAGTAACTACAAGGAATGCTTTAAGGTTCACTTCATAGTAATATTTTTCTGCTATTTGGCAAAAGCAGGGAAACATGTAGTGCAGATTGTTTGGTGCTTTTTATTTTACTTTATATTTTATATATTTTAAATGAGTTGTGAAACTGTGTGGCAGCTAAAACACTGGACAGAGGCTTCAAGTTGTTGATGGCGTTTTTCCTGTAACCAAGAGTACAAGGTTTGAGCCCTTTGACCTCTGTTTGCCTGCTTTGTGATTCTGAGCAAGTCACTTAACCAGGCATTCCTTCTGTTTTGCCCCTGAAAAGGGATACTTTTGTCCAGTAGGTTTATGTAACAAATACAAAAAAATGCACTGAAACCTGGCAAAGTTTTTTTCTGAATAGAGATAAAAGCACTTGATTATGTGTGATTCAGCAGCCACTATTTCTTCATCCAGTTTTTGTTGTAGTAAAATTATTATATATCATTAATATTAATAAAAGTGAGGAACTGCTGGGCATCTTAATTATTTGAACATGAACACCTTTTCACCCAGCTTGGCAGTAGCCCCAAAATTACAGTGACACAAGTCCAAATTTCAGTCCAAAATCAGTAGAGTTTAATAATCCAAAAACAAGGCACACATAAAATTCAGTCAAGTGCTTTTGTGCAGGAACCCTGGACTTCATCAGAACTGAATAACCAATGGTAACTGCCGAGCCGAGCGAGAAGGTGTGCGTGTTCATTAGTTGCAATTTGCCTTCTTTTACACCATCTTAATTATTTGTTATATAAGATTTCCCTGTTAACTGATGTGTAGTAAAAGTCACTGTGGATGAGGATATTTGGATTAACAGGTATAAAATTCAGCATATCAGTGTAGTTATCCTGGTCATCAGGAGACATTGAAGAGGAGCTATAGTTGGCAATAACATATTAACTGGTTTTATTTTAGTGTAAAAAGTCCAGGAGTACTAAAGTGGTGTCATGAGGGCTTTGGTGTGAGGTAATGTGGGAGTAGACAATATGGATAATCCTCTGCCACTCCCAGAAGGGCTGAATAAGTGGTAGGTTTCAATGACTGCACATATATCTGTATGTATTCACGCATCAGGAAGGCCTCAAGATCAGGGTTTATTTTTCAGAAGATTCCAGGCACTAAGCAGTGCCTTAATGTAAGCTGGACTGGATTTTTTCTAGGATGGGATATCCAAGAGATGTTCCTTGCTTCAAAAAAGATACCGTGGTGGCAGGAAAAAGTTTTACTCACTATGCAGAAGACCTGAGGAGAGATGCAGGCCATCCATGGTGAAACAGGCTAGCCTGTCAGTCATCACCTCTCATACTGGCACACATTAGAAATACCCTAGAATGACACCAATTAATTAACCAGTAGTTGAAATCCATTATTTTGCTTTGGAATTGAGGTATATTTGCCAAAGACAGGAAGGTACTGCTTAAAATAAACATCTTTCCTGTACGAGATACATGCACGATCAGCTCAGTCATGACTATTTTTATCTGTTCTAGTATAGGGTATCTAAGTTTATTAACTGACATGGGAATCAACATGGTCATACTTGGATTTGGGGTGGAGGGAACAGGATACTTCAAAAATCCTTGCACCAGAGAGAGACAGTTAACTCTGACCCTATCACTGCTTAACCTGATGAATGAAAAAGGGGTATGTTTTGTCTCCTTACTGCAGATCAGTGCGATTACCTAAATATACTGTCCACTTGCACTGGCCAGGAACTGAACCCAGATCAACAGCTTGGAAGGCAGCTATGCTCATCACTATTCAACCAATGCTACCAGCCATTATATCATTAATGGTTAAATGGTCTCCTTACTGATAGCAGTGATTTTATGTCAGAACTATTTTGATGGTGGCATGATAAGTACTTTCACACATGATAATAGCTACATATGACATATTCCTGAAGTACTACCTGGTCAGTGAAACAACATGTTGTCCTTTTGTTTATATTATCCAGCTGAGGCAATCATTTTTATAACTATTCCCCTTTTCCTATGAGTTGCAATATAATTTCCTTGTTAAAAATAAAAATATCTGGCTAGTCAAAACATGGCATATTATTTTGTTATTGTTTAATGCGTAACAATCACACGTCACTAGTGAGATATGCCTTCATGATCTACAATTATTAGATAATGCTTTCATTGTTACTACATACCATATTGTTTGAAATATATTAGGCGTGCATCTTCAGTCTCATAATAAGAAGCAGGTTGTGGCACAGTTTACTGAAAAATTGCTCTCTTTAATATTGGTTTACAACTTGTGCAAGGTGGTTGTGTCTGCTGTCCAGCTTTTAATATTTCCATTCAGATTGAAAACAAATTCATTGCTGTCATTTGATGGCCCTAGTCAGAAATGCATAGATGAAAAGAAACTCGGTTCATTTATTTGTAGCCACATGCTTGCAGCTGGTGTGTGGGAGTGCATATTGTTTCTATTTGTTTGTCATGAGCCTTCTGTGGTATTGCAGCAATGTTTCTGTTTGAGTTAGTCTACATGGGATCTCTTCTGCATTCTGTCAGTGAGGCGTACTTTAAAGGGAGACTCATTTGTATAATGCCTGCTGTCTTAGAGAGTGGGAGATACACTTTCTGCAGACGCAGGATTAAGCTAAGCTCCAATACACTGCTCACATTTGTTTTACTATCTGCATCATTTTGACAAATCGTTAAAACAAGACCAGGCAGGCATCTGATAAAAATGTCACTACCTTGACCAGTTAATCTCCAACGTTTTGTAACATGGACAATGTGTTCTGTGAATCTTTATGCCTTTAGAATAATCATTATGTCCGATACCAGAATTATACCTGTGAAAAAGTCCCATAATAACTGTTCCATTAGCTTCTCTGCCAACAGAGATTTTCAAATGGTTCTTCTCTTGATTTGGGCCCTGTTTTGTAGGTCCGTTACGCAGTGTCTTAAGAATAATTTTTTATGCTTTTTTTGTCTGGCTATATGTTATAGATAGCGGGCATATGCATCCCTGATGGAACTGAGATTTGACTTCTAGCAGATGCTCATTCAGGTATACCTCTACACACACACACAGTTTTATCAGCTGAAGCAAGATAAAAATTAGAAGATGTGACAAACTTGATGATGATCCTTGTGTGTAACTTATTATGCAGTCGTCATAGGCAAGCTTTTTACTTAAATTATGTTGTTTTTCTGTGTAGTGAGTATTTTCGTCTTATTTTTATTTTCTGTTTTGTTGATAAATAAAGATTGTAGTTATGTTTTTCTTGTTTCTTAGCATGGATCCTGGATAAGGCAATCACTACTCCCTATCTAATATCAGTTTTGGAGTTGTAGGTTTCAGATTGAGATTGGATAACTGCAGCATGCTACATATTTGGGCAGAAGACCACTTCTATGAATGTATGTCTTGTGATACTTACCTTAGATGTAAAAAGGTTTTTGAGATAAAATTACTCGACCATTCAGACTCAGACAGTATTGTAAGTGATAAGTAGAAATTTCAGAAAATCTGACATGGGCAGATATGAAAAAAGCTCAAATAAAAGTATCTCTTTAACTGTAATTGTCTGGTTAAAACTATTTATTTTTACAGTGAAATGTATATAGCAGAAGTACATAAACACTCATTACATCTTGAAATTGAGATAATAATTTTAGTTTACAGCACAAAAAAAAATACTATATTGCTGATTTAAATGCCTGCCCCTGTACCATGAAAAAATATAGGAGCTCAGGTCCTAATGCAAAAAGTAAACAGGGAAATACATTAAACCAAATTTATTTAATAAAATAAGCACAGGGAACTGGTTTCTCTGCACAATTGTTTAGTTTCTCAAACAGTTTTAGTGATAACGGAAAAACAATTATTGTAGTATTTTTCTCTATTATTTAGAGTTTTGCAATATACATCTTATTAGTGCAGTCGAACTTGAAATTAGGCATGGAGTTCTGAATGGATACCTGGACAGCACCTGCTTGGAGCTTACTAACAGCCACTCTATGTTTTGCCCTAACAGCCTGTTTATAAATTAGGTGAACTGAAGTAGGTTTTATGAGATATTTCAGTGCATCTTGCTGAGACAGTATTCTACTTCAGAAGAAAAAAACATCAGGGGTTACAGTGCAGCAAATATAAAGGCTGGATTCATGAAAGGCTACACCTCATGCTGGTATCGCACACGTGATAGTGAGCTATTTTGTATTTATTAAACAGCTCTGCACTTTGTGTAGAGATGCAAAACGAAGGTAAACAGCAAAATATGCTAATGAAAGCATAGCTAGCTGAATTATATGCTAATTAACTAATCCAAGATGGTGGAGCTCTTCAGGAATCTATAAAGCCATTGTGTTCCTTGAGTGTAGCCTTTTGTCCTAATTTCCAGAACCTATTGAAATACAGCCACCATCAGATTTAGGGGAAAAAAGCAATGTTAGGGGCTGCTGCTGTTCTGCATGTGTATGTGTAGAAGACTCAAATATGCTGCTGCTGCTAGACCTCAGCCAAGATGAAAAAGGATGTTCAGACCCCTGTTAACATATCATGGATTGCACGAGCTTAAAATATTAGAGCACTACAAGGTGGACAGGGAAACACTAGAGGAGCTATGCAGCCTCTCTTACCCCCACAACAGACCTAGGGCAAATCGTGGAGAAACCTTTCCAGCTGAAACAAAGGTATGTGTAGCAGTATATGTATACTAGCTACAAATATTTTCTAGATATGCACTGGGGATTAGGGAAGGACATCATTAACAGGATTAATAACATTATATAAGCTGTCAGGTTGTCTGTATTGGCCCAGGCATAATCTATAATGCCTGTGCTGGTAAACCAGGCACTTTTCAAGAGTCACAAATATGACACACACTTCAACTGTACACTAGACTTTGCTAGGGGTGACTATCCGCAAGGGCATCTAGGGGGAATGGTGGTGGTAGTGTAGTTTATGCTCTGGCACCTTGGCTCAAGGCACTCATGGGAAACCCACAGAACAAGGATACAATGATGGTCATGACCAAACTAGGTATAGCATAGAATATAATTTTGGCTTGCTGAAATGTTTATAGAATGTCATCTTGGTGTCATGAAATGTTCACAGAATGTCATTTTGGCTTGTCAGGAGGAGCCCTGCAGTACAACCTAGTGACCTCTGCTGAAGAAATCACAGAGTCTTTGTCATGTTTCACAATAAAATATTCAGGAAACGTCTTTAACAAGGGCAACAAGATGCAGGATCACAATGTCAAGGATCACAGTCAGGGCCAGCAGATACAGATGAAGCACTAGCTGCAGATCTTGCTGGCAGATATAGGTGTGCACAATATGAAATGCCTCCAAATAGCATGAAACATCTTTCCAAACACACTGCATGAATGCGAACTTCATTGCTTGCATCACTGGTGCCATATGGGGTGCAGATGTCTTGTGCATCCTAACACTGTATAACAAGAAGCAGTAAAGGTAAAAATAATGAAGCCATAACTGATTTTGTGTCATAAAACAAACATGTGAATGTATGCATCCATCATGCACAACAAAGTTGTATAAGTAAGTCATCTCATGATTACACACATGTTAAGACCCCCTCCCCAACAAAATGAAAAACAATAATAAAAATTGCAAAGATGACAACAGTTGGGTGACTCTGTAATAATTTGCAGTATTAACAAGAGTAATCCACAAAGGACAAGTATAAATGGAGAGCACTGTTATGAGTGGGATCTCCACTCATGTGGAGAGTGTGCAGGTAGATAACACATTTTGAGCTACACATGCAAAATTCCCTGACTTTGCCAAGAATTCATATACATTCTTTTGAAATACAGTAACTGGAAAGATTCACAGAAAACAAAATTGTGCACCATAATGTCAGATAGCTTCCATTCCAAACGTTTGTATTGCAAAGAAATAACTGATATGCATGGGTTAAGCCAACAATAGATGAGAAAGAATGCAAACACATAACATTGGTTATATTGGCTATTACAATCCATCCTTAATGTTAAACAGAAAGCATTCTTTACAAAACACCTACATACCTTTGCAAGACATCAGTTTAGAAAGTAGATAAATGTCCTCAAAGCAAATTGCAGTTCTGAGCTCTATGGATCCAGTCTCCCATAATACAAGTTCCATGGCTACACAATTAACTTTATATAATGTAGATTTGGCCATCTGAGCATTGTGAAGATGCAAATGAGGTGTTAAATCATTAGCATTCCTGAATACAAAAAATTTCAGTTGGTGTGGGTGAAGTAAACATCGTGTAAGGAGCTACACAATTGTATGCAAACACCCTAGAATTGCAAGGAGGATCAAGGACAAGTGTTAGCTGCTAATGGCTTGCAAGTGTGAGTGATTACCCTGAGTGCAGCAGCAAGCAATACTCCAGACATTGTCTCTGAAGTGGGTGTGCAATGGAGACTAGACTTAAGAAAAAGTGTGGAAGCACCCTGAGTGAGCTATGAAAACAAACTTAATAGCACTAATATTCTTTTAATAATAGCACAATCCCCATCCTCTGATTAAAAGTTGTTCTGGAATGCTAATCATCTATATAATACATTGAAACAAAAATGCAAAGAAATGCAAATGAGGTTGCATTTGTTAGTTAAGTTGAGAGAAGGGGAAGATGCTCAAAAAAGAAGGTGAAGAAAGTGCTGCAGTGTTGCAACTCATATTAATAGGGTGTAAGCTATTAGCCTAAATATGTTGTCACTATCACATTCATCTAGACATGTTCAAACAAATGAGAAAGGAAAATTTTCTGAGCTTTCTTCTGATGGACTTGTAATTTAATGGTTTGCTAAATCAGATCTCTATGGAATGTACATTTTCTGATTCTCACTCTAAGCCTGTGTTGGTGGCAAAGGGGGATAAGACCACAGGTGTGTTGTTATTCTACTGACTTGAGGGTTCAAATCCAGATAGTATGCTGCTGGGTGAGATAATATTTCCTGAACATAACCTAAGGTTGTAAGACAGACAAAAAGGAAACCTCCCAATCCCGCATTTTCATTATCATTCCCTGATGCTTGTTACTTTTTAAATTTTTTTATTGTTTTTATCCTTTGCGTGTGTTTTGGCTAAGCACACTTTTGACTAACAGTAGTATATGGTAATAAATGAAAGTCCACTCCTCAAGGTACAAACTGAGAAATTTAATTTGGAATGTCATCATTAGCGCATTTTAGAGTGGCAGAGGTGCACTTTGATAAAGCACTCTCTACACAACAGTAAGTAAAGAAATTCTACATTTCACCCAAATATCACTGTAACACAAGGTGTAAATGCAATGAATTTAAAGAAACAGGAGAAACAATGCAAGGTTTGAATCCAGCTTGCAGATATATTTTGTTTAAACTGGGTATAGAATAACTATAGAATAATAGTATGTTATATATGAAAAGCATATGTCAAAGTATGTGATAAATGTTCCATATCGTACCTGTACTCCATGTCAGTCAATGTTATATAAGTGTTGTAAATTGCAGAGTCAACTGTTGTCATCATTAATACTAAGAGAAGCTAAGGATATTGTGTCATATGGCAAGTTGCAAAGTATTAGAACATCAAGGGATTTACATGAGTAATGTGGACAGGTCTGTCAAATGTGCTGTATAAACTTTCATAAAACTTCATCACGGCAGTAGGAAGTAACTGGTAGTGGAACCATCTGTGTCCTGACTAATTCTCTGCACTGTGCCAAGCCTGTCCTTCTGTTATTGTCTGTAAGTCCCCTTTCTGAGGCATTGATACTACATGACATGCTGAGGATGTGCACCCTACATGCTCCTTCTAATATGTAAAGCAGATGTGAAAATGATGCATGTTTCCTGCTTATGGTATAACTGTTAATGAATGCAACCACAGGTCATATTTGTCTTTTTTTTCATTTTAAATTATTTTTTTTAATTTCTTTTTTTTCCTTTCCCATTTGTGTGGCTTTAAGCACTCTAAGTTGTATTGAGTGAATAAAGTGCACCAGGTCACCACCTGTCTCAGTAGCACAAATTGTAAATACATTGACCTCATATAATTATTACAGCTGGTCTTTGGTTCTATTCTCCTCTATGACTACTTTTGATAATGCTGTCAAGTGAAAGCATTGACACATAGTTTGCAATATGACTTAGACACTCCAACTGTGTGTGTGACAAATGTTGGATATGTCACGTGTACTATTTGTGACCTACTATTAGCAATGTTTTGTTGTGATATGCATTTGCAGTTGCTCACTGCTGAGAGGCATGCAAACAAGCTCACCTGCTTAAGGAAAACAGTGTCAAATTTTAATTTCAGAAGCCTTCAATAGCACAAACAGACTTAAAGGCGAAGCATGGCCATCAGCACTCTGGACAGTACAGAGCAGAAAAAATTCTGTGTGCCATTTAAGTGTCTCTGTGGCACAAGGTATAAATGCAATGTAAGTACCCAAGTGATCCAGAGTTCAAATCTCAATAAAACATATTTTTAGAAAAGATGTCAGAATGTCATTGCTGATAACACACTTTGATTAGAAAGTTAACATTATATGCAAATATCTATCATAGATAGGTTGCTTGCAAGAAATGTATTAGTAATGTTTGCATACCAACACTTTTCTAGGTGCGTATTTATTTATTTATTTACATTTGTTTACAGGGAAATTCTGACTGGACGCAGGTCCTTTTTCAGCGGATGCCCGGGGAGAAAAGCTCCACATCATGTACATGATAGAGATACAAAGTTGCAGCAATAGTAAACAACATTACAGGTTGTTGGCTTTAATACAATAACATGATATTGATTATCAACAGTATATACAGACAATGTTGCAAGTTAAGATAGTTTCTTGTCGTTTATAATATCAGTAACAAAGTTGTCAGACAAGATGTTAAAGTATGTAAAGACAACTAGTTATTTCTGACTGTGGTTAGTAGTGGCGGTAGTATAGTTGAGTTAAGAGTCTAGGTATTTATTTTAATAATTTTATAATAATATTTTAATATTTCACTAATGACTCACTTATGAAATACAGTTGATTGTGTATGTAATTATTTAAGCATAACAATTATGGTAATTAATTAAAAATGCACTTGCATATCTATGATTGGCACAATACTTAAGTTAAAATCATCTTGACTCCTCACATTGCCCACCTATGTGTTTTGGAGAGTATTTGTTGTGAAGTATGTATGTATCATGCCCCAGCTTATTTTACTTAACTCAAGAAAATCTGTCCAGCTGATAAATATATTCCAAACAATAATACTACCTCTTACATGACAGTAAATGTAACAGGACTTCTTAAAGTCACACACATTCTTTCAAAACAACACCCACATCAACACATAGAGCGACATCTCATGGAGCCTCTACCTCAAAGCCCATAAGGCAAGTCAGCACACAATCCAACATTCTAGTCATTGGGGACTCCATCGTGAGACACACTGATGTCCCTCTCACCAGCCTGAGTAAGGAGAAAGTTACAGTCAGTTGCTTATCAAGGGCTAGGATCCGCCACATTATGCATGCACTCAGGTCGTTGGACTACAGTTACCAATATAACTCAGGCATAGTCCATATAGGAGTAAATGACCTAAGACATACCTCCCTAGACTATATGAAGAGAGACATCATAAAGCTCTTGAATATGTGTCTCAGGCTGGTATGAGCCTAGCATTGAGCAGCATTTTACCTTCTCCAAGGATGTTGCCACAATACAAACAAAAGATGATTAACTTTAATAATTGGCTTAGTTTCTGGTGTCATTCTAAGGGGGGTGCAATATTTGTCAGTATGGAAGGAGATGGTCAACAGACCATGTTGCTTTGCCAGGGATGGTCTGCACTTCTTCCTCTAGGCTTTTGAATATTAGCTAAAACATTGTCTTCCCCCATAGTGCCTTTTTAGGCAATGGCAAACTGAAAGTACTTCTGACATAGCAAGTCAAAACCAAGAAAATCTAAAGGTATACTACTCAATGCTAGGAGCCTAAACAAAAAACTACACTCCCTGGAAGCTCTCTTGGAATGCTGAAATCTGTCCGGTCTCTGAGGCATGGTTTAAAGCTGCAGAGAGCACACCAGCAGTGCAAGGTTATAATGCCTTCCACATATTTAGACCAGCTACTTCACAGACAGGGAATAAAGGTGCAGGTGTCTCAATTTACCTCAAAAATAAATATACATCAAGGCTGGTCAAACAGGACAATGCACTTGAGCTGCTCCATGTTCAAATCACCATAGGCAAAATCCAATATCACTTCCTTGAAAGCTATAGGTCCCCCTCTCTGACACAGGAAACCCATACCATGTATTTAAACTTATTAGAAACACTAACCATCCAACCCAATACCATATTCATGGGTGACTTTAATTTCCCCACTATTAACTGGGCATCCTATATGACATCAAACATACAGGCACATAAATTCCTGGATTTTGTAAACACAAACTCCCTGGACCAGATAGTCAATATACTAACCAGCGGTGCAACCATACTGGATCTGGTCCTCACTAATATGGGAGAGTGATGCACACCCCCTACTGCAATGCCTTCCCTGGCAAGGTCAGACCACAAAATGGTCTCCTTTGAAGTAAAAATAAAACCTGGACCCTCAGCACAACCGCAAATATTCAGGAACTATTCTAAGGCTTACCTCCTGCTATTAAATGAGAACCTGGAAAATGTTCAAGCCCTTATAAACCCTGAGAACACTTCTGCTTATGCAGAACTGTTCACAGTAACCCTGTACAAGCATGTTAATAGCTGCATAGAAGCAGCTGTACCCACCAGGAAAAAGTACAGAACTAACTCAAAAAACACATAGTTTAAAAACAAAGAATAATGCTCACTACACTCTGTTAGCCTGATAATAAACAAGACTTATAAAATACAACAAAAAAACAGGCTTAAATAGTGGGAAGTATACTTGCTGTGTTCAATTCAAGTCAGTCACAAAAGGTAACCAAATGTTCCACAAAAAGAAACGAAGCTGTAACCTACAAACCGCTTTACTTTGCGAGCTCTTAATCCAATAAAAAAGAGTCAAAATCACCATAGAGTGTTCATTCGAACCTACTCATCCACTGGGCAATAGCTTGTAGAAAAAACACGCAGCCAGCATGTAAAAATAAATCCAAGCGTCCAGTAGAAACCACCCTTATTAAAATAATTAGAACACAGGGCTAGCTTTCAACGGATCTTCATCAGGCCACTAACAAACAAACATACTAGCATCCATTTTATAGCAAAATGCTAGAGTCAACTACTGATGTCACATCCTGTTTGGACATACTGAAGTCAACTCTGATGTCACATCCTGTTATACATAAAATATTTAAACTGACATCACTTTTGTAGTAAAACGCTACAAACAACTCTGATGCCACATCCTACTAAATGTAAAATCTTATAAAATGTTTTAAATTATTTAAACTATTTAAAATATTTAAAATATATATGCAGACATTTTGTAAACAGTGTACAATAAAAATGTTCTAAATTAACATTTCACCCTACTTTAACTGCTGCTGCATGTAACATTCAAAATGTTTTAAAATAATTTAAATATCTATGTAACCATCTCATAGACAGTATGCAGCAAATAAGGTGTTTCACAATTACATACTATCTTCCTATAAATACTGCACTTATATGCATACTAGTAACAAAAATGGCACGCATGTTTTGTATTTAATAATAAGCGATATAATCCCATTTGAAATACTTGTATGTATAAATACATGTTTAAAATAGGGATCAAATTAATAAAGATATTAATATCTACACATGAGCTATTTAGCATAATTATAACTGTACAAAATGATCATTCAAAAGACTGCATCTAAAATTTGTACAGCGTGCTTCTGAATATCATAATATCTGTAACAGCATAAATCATTCAAAACAGATATGTGCACGCAAAGATGTTGATAACAGCTGATATTATAAACATAAAAATATATGAGACTAAATGTGCAAAATCAGGTGAAATATGTGTACTGGATGAAAGAGGAATACAAGGTATATCAGCATCTTTCATAACAATTGGCCCCTAATAAGCCTGCAGAGTAAAATACAGAGACAACAATGGAGACAGAAATGGAAAAATGTGAGGTATGAAAATGTTATAAATATAAAAGTAAAACCAGCCAGAAGTTAATAAAGGGTGGCAAAGGGTGAAAAGCTTCAATGAAGTTTCTAGCTTTAAGTATAGGTTTGATGGAGACTCTGTCATTGAGGCCTGGGTACAAATCAGCCCTAAGCCTGATGATCCATTTGGCCTCTATCTGTTCCGTGGTGTTAAAATATCTCCTCTTCTATGAGATAGAACATTGTTTTGAATTACTTGAAACAAAAGCTATGTTGGGTAGATGTATTAATTACATGCCTAGACAGAGCATTTGAAGAACATCTGACTTTGATTTTATATAAGTGCCCTAATTCGGTCTTTAAACTTTCTGTCCGTCTTCCCTACATAAAGCAGGGCAGTGTACACAGGTTGCCAGGTACACCACATGGCAGGTCTCACAAGTGGCAGAAACTGTAAAATGAAATTCTTGTCCTGTAATAGGATGATTGAATTTATCAGTTTCTTTAATGAATTTGCAATAATTGCATTTTTGACATTTTAGTCATTTTATGATTACTAGTTGTATTTATGTCAAACCTATTCGGACCACATAACATTCTGTGTAAATTCAACTTATTTTTATATGTAAATTTTGGTTCTTGGCTCAATATCTCAGAAATAACTGGATCTGTTAGCAAGATGTCCCAATGTTTTCAATATATGCTTTCAATACTATTTACATCTTGTGTAAAATGTATCGGTATTCTGATAACTCCACTGCTAGTTTTGGTGATGCTACTATCATCTCGTTTACTAGAGAAGTAGGGACAAGCCCTGCCTTCTCTCAATTCACCTATGATACCTAAAGAAGCATCAACTTCTGTTACCGTGTAAGACCTGTCTATAAATTTATTCCTCAAGTCTTCTATGCCTGTTTTAAAGGATGAGTCTTCAGAAAACAGCCTAGATACCCTCATGGCTTGACTTTTGATGATGTTACCAAAGACATGCTTAGGATGCATGCTGACCACAAACAAGAAAATATTGTTTAATGGTCAAGTATATTCAGAGGATGGCGTAGCTATGGGCACTTCTTGTGCCAATAGCTACCAACCTGGTCATGGCTTACTGGGAAGTTTCTTCTATTTCAGATGGAGGAATTTTGTCAGAATGTTTCTTTCTACACTAGGTTTGTAGATGACCTCTTCCTTATTTGGAAAGGTGATGAAGAACAATTGAGGTCTTTCTATGATAAAATAAATCAAGACACCAGTTTTTAAGATTTTCTATGGTTAATTCCAAAGATGTCATACCCTATTTAGACGATATGTTGAACAACTACCAAATGGTATACTTAACACTGGCTTTTCAAAGGATTGCTATAGAAATAACTTCCTCCATCAAGCAGCATGCATCCTAAGCATGTCTTTGGTAACATCACAAAAGTCAAGCCATGAGGGTATCTAGGCTGTTTTCTGAAGACTCATGCTTTAAAACAGGCATAGAAGACTTGAGGAATAAATTTATAGACAGGTCTTACATGGTAACAGAAGTTGATGCTTCTTTAGGTATCATAGGTGAATTGAGAGAAGGCAGGGCTTGTCCCTACTTCTAGTAAACGAGATGATAGTAGCATCACCAAAACTAGCAGTGGAGTTATCAGAATACATACATTTTACACAAGATGTAAATAGTATTGAAAGCATATATCAAAACATTGGGACATCTTGCTAACAGATCCAGTTATTTCTGAGATATTGAGCCAAGAACCAAAATTTACATATAAAAATAAGTTGAATTTACACAGAATGTTATGTGGTCCGAATAGGTTTGACATAAATACAACTAGTAATCATAAAATGACTAAAATGTCAAAATGCAATTATTGCAAATTCATTAAAGAAACTGATAAATTCAATCATCCTATTACAGGACAAGAATTTCATTTTACAGTTTCTGCCACTTGTGAGACCTGCCATGTGGTGTACCTGGCAACCTGTGTACACTGCCCCATGCTTTTATGTAGGGAAGACGGACAGAAAGTTTAAAGACCTAATTAGGAACACTTATATAAAATCAAAGTCAGATGTTCTTCAAATGCTCTGTCTAGGCATGTAATTAATACATCTACCCAACATAGCTTTTGTTTCAAGTAATTCAAAACAATGTTCTATCTCAGAAGAGGAGATATTTTTAACACCACGGAACAGATAGAGGCCAAATGGATCATCAGGCTTAGGGCTGATTTGTACCCAGGCCTCAATGACAGAGTCTCCATCAAACCTATACTTAAAGCTAGGAAACTTCATTGAAGCTTTTCACCCCTTGCCACCCTTTTATTAACTTCTGGCTGGTTTTACTTTTATATTTATAACATTTTCATACCTCACATTTTTCCATTTCTGTCTCCATTGTTGTCTCTGTATTTTACTCTGCAGGCTTATTAGGGGCCAATTGTTATGAAAGATGCTGATATACCTTGTATTCCTCTTTCATCCAGTACACATATTTCACCTGATTTTGCACATTTAGTCTCATATATTTTTATGTTTATAATATCAGCTGTTATCAACATCTTTGCGTGTGCACATATCTGTTTTGAATGATTTTTGCTGTTACAGATATTATGATATTCAGAAGCACACGCTGTACAAATTTTAGATGCAGTGTTTTGAATGATCATTTTTGTACAGTTATAATTATGCTAAATAGCTCATGTGCAGATATTAATATCTTTATTAATTTGATCCCTATTTTAAACATGTATTTATACATACAAGTATTTCAAATGGGATTATATCGCTTATTATTAAATACAAACCATGCGTGCCATTTTTGTTACTAGTATGCATATAAGTGCAGTATTTATAGGAAGATAGTATGTAATTGTGAAACACCTTATTTGCTGCATACTGTCTATGAGATGGTTACATAGATATTTAAATTATTTTAAAACATTTTGAATGTTACATGCAGCAGCAGTTAAAGTAGGGTGAAATGTTAATTTAGAACATTTTTATTGTACACTGTTTACAAAATGTCTGCATATATATTTTAAATATTTTAAATATTTTAAATAATTTAAAACATTTTATAAGATTTTACATTTAGTAGGATGTGGCATCAGAGTTGTTTGTAGCGTTTTACTACAAAAGTGATGTCAGTTTAAATATTTTATGTATAACAGGATGTGACATCAGAGTTGACTTCAGTATGTCCAAACAGGATGTGACATCAGTAGTTGACTCTAGCATTTTGCTATAAAATGGATGCTAGTATGTTTGTTTGTTAGTGGCCTGATGAAGATTCGTTGAAAGCACTAGCCCTGTGTTCTAATTATTTTAATAAACGTGGTTTCTACCTGACGCTTGGATTTAATTTTACATGCTGGCTGCGTATTTTTTCTACAAGCTATTGCCCAGTGGATGAGTAGGTTCGAATGAACACTCTATGGTGATTTTGACTCTTTTTTATTGGATTAAGAGCTCGCAAAGTAAAGCGGTTTGTAGGTTACAGCTTCGTTTCTTTTTGTGGAACATTTGGTTACCTTTTGTGACTGACTTGAATTGAACACAGCAAGTATACTTCCCACTATTTAAGCCTGTTTTTTTGTTGTATTTTATAAGTCTTGTTTATTATCAGGCTAACAGAGTGTAGTGAGCATTATTCTTTGTTTTTAAACTACGTGATTCTATTTTTGCTCACGCACTCATGGCTGAGGAAGCAGTCAAAATTCAACAGTTGAACTACCCTACAATCCTGATATGCTTAGAAGTACCAAGTCAGGTACATCTAATATTAAGAGCAGATTTGAAGATGCTGTTACTAGTGACATTAATCCACTGTTATCTTTCAGTCCATTGGCTGAGACATATGATGAACAGAGTTGCAAAGAAGATTATCAAGGGCTTGAAACTCTAGTACAAGAAATGGAAGGAGATTTCCTTAAACTGAAACGCCTCCAGTTGCAGAGGCAACACTTCAAAGCATGCATTACTCGCAAAATCGTTCCAAGGGGTTTAAGGATCCTGAAGATGCCAACTACAGGTACTGTGTATAAAGATTTGTTATATTCATGGCAACAGTTAAACTTAGATACTAGCCTGAAGTACATGGAGCTAATGAACAATTACTTCTTACCTCATGAAACATCATTGAGGGAGAAACTACAGAAGCAACAGCAAAGCTTATCTACCATGTACCCTAGACCAGTGGTGGAAGCATCCATTGACAAAATGTTAGACAGCGTTTTCATTTATGAGAAAAAACTGTTACAGCAAAAACGTGATAAACTTAGAAGGGACATAGACGATTTTAAAAAAGGCCATGTCTTTACTTGGCCCAGAGTGGAGAATGGAGCCAAGGGATGGAAGAACACACGCCTTCAAAATGAAATGAAAGACAATACCAATATTGGTCTGGCCAGAGATGGGCCAGACACCAATGCTGATGGTTCTAATGTTATTGTCATAGATAAACAGACAGGGGGTAAGAAAAATACCATTGTTACCACAGCAATAATACACCAGGATGGTACTAATGATACATGCTCTTCCCCCGCTGGTAATGTTCACAATATATCTGTATTTGAGGATGCTAATACAAGGATAGATATATGTGAGCATATAGAGAATGAGGACGATAATGTTAATAAGACTATGAATAAAAATCTGAAAACAGTAGATAAAATTAGCCTAGGCATGGACGCCAAAACTAGATTCAATAGTATGAGTACCGAATCAGTCCCTTTCCCCATCGCCAATCAATGGAGAGGGGGTGGGGGGGGCAAGGGAATGGTCTATGAGCAGGGGAAGGCAGAAAAAGAGACCAGCAGGACCAGTACAGGCTGGTCCTACACTAAAAAAGATTTGGCAAGGGACCAAGAATCAATAGTGTGGAACATATCAAGTAAGCTTTTAACGGAAGAACAAAAGTATGTCTTGGAGAAGGGTCTAACATTTATTCCCTCTAGTAGAAGCGATATCACAAATAGCATTATTGATTTGAAAATGTTTATACGGAACCTCCAAATGAAGGTTGATTTTCGTAATAGCACTAGTTTACCCCATCCATTTAGAAAACCAAGTACTTACACTCCATGCAACCACCCACTTATCGAGGCTTATTCAAAATTGGTTGAGCAAGGATTATATGAAAATGATGCAAATAATAGAAAAAAGAGATGGTTTGGCAATCTGAAACCAGTACAAAGGAAAGCACTTAATGGCCTGAAAGATGATAGGACCATTATGATAAGACCAGCCGACAAAGGCGGTCCTGTAGTTATCATGGATATGGAGTTTTATATTGATAAAATGTGCAATATGCTGGAGATTCTGTCTTTTATTTGAAAATCAATGATAGTAGAGTGAATAGGATCATATCAGATGTTTCTAGTAGATTAAATGTTATGTTGAATGAGGGTAAGATTAATCAAGAATTATTCACATACCTTGTAGTGGAACATCCAATGATACCCATTATACAGGGAATACCCAAGATTCACAAAAATGGCTTGGATCCACCTATGAGGCCAATTGTTGCAGGGAAGGGCTGGATCACCGAGCCGATTTCCATCTATTTAGAGTCGTTATTAAGACCCATAGTGGACAAGTACACACACATACTGAAAGATACTAAACAATTCCTAATTAAACTATATGAGAATACCTCGGTGAGTGATGGTTTCCAGCATAAATTGTTTGTGACACTTGATGTCAGTTCTCTTTTTACTGTTATTCCTAATCATGAGGGACTCAATAGCATAAGTAGGATTCTTACTAGAGATGGCACATTCTCCGAAGGAAGGATAGAAGTTATCACGGAATTGATGGAAATTGTATTAACAAATAATATTTTCTTGTTTAATGGTCAAGTATATCTTCAGAGGGATGGCGTAGCTATGGGCACTTCTTGTGCCAATAGCTACGCCAACCTGGTCATGGCTTACTGGGAAGTTTCTTCTCTATTTCAGATGGAGGAATTTTGTCAGAATGTTTCTTTCTACACTAGGTTTGTAGATGACCTCTTCCTTATTTGGAAAGGTGATGAAAAACAATTGAGGTCTTTCTATGATAAAATAAATCAAGACACCAGTTTTTTAAGATTTTCTATGGTTAATTCCAAAGATGTCATACCCTATTTAGACGTATATGTTGAACAACTACCAAATGGTATACTTAACACTGGAGTTTTTCGAAAGGATTGCTATAGAAATAACTTCCTCCATCAAAGCAGCATGCATCCTAAGCATGTCTTTGGTAACATCGTCAAAAGTCAAGCCATGAGGGTATCTAGGCTGTTTTCTGAAGACTCATGCTTTAAAACAGGCATAGAAGACTTGAGGAATAAATTTATAGACAGGTCTTACACGGTAACAGAAGTTGATGCTTCTTTAGGTATCATAGGTGAATTGAGAGAAGGCAGGGCTTGTCCCTACTTCTCTAGTAAACGAGATGATAGTAGCATCACCAAAACTAGCAGTGGAGTTATCAGAATACCGACACATTTAACACAAGATGTAAATAGTATTGAAAGCATATATCGAAAACATTGGGACATCTTGCTAACAGATCCAGTTATTTCTGAGATATTGAGCCAAGAACCAAAATTTACATATAAAAATAAGTTGAATTTACACAGAATGTTATGTGGTCCGAATAGGTTTGACATAAATACAACTAGTAATCATAAAATGACTAAAAAATGTCAAAAATGCAATTATTGCAAATTCATTAAAGAAACTGATAAATTCAATCATCCTATTACAGGACAAGAATTTCATTTTACAGTTTCTGCCACTTGTGAGACCTGCCATGTGGTGTACCTGGCAACCTGTGTACACTGCCCTGCTTTATGTAGGGAAGACGGACAGAAAGTTTAAAGACCGAATTAGGGAACACTTATATAAAATCAAAGTCAGATGTTCTTCAAATGCTCTGTCTAGGCATGTAATTAATACATCTACCCAACATAGCTTTTGTTTCAAGTAATTCAAAACAATGTTCTATCTCAGAAGAGGAGATATTTTTAACACCACGGAACAGATAGAGGCCAAATGGATCATCAGGCTTAGGGCTAATTTGTACCCAGGCCTCAATGACAGAGTCTCCATCAAACCTATACTTAAAGCTAGGAAACTTCATTGAAGCTTTTCACCCCTTTGCCACCCTTTATTAACTTCTGGCTGGTTTTACTTTTATATTTATAACATTTTCATACCTCACATTTTTCCATTTCTGTCTCCATTGTTGTCTCTGTATTTTACTCTGCAGGCTTATTAGGGGCCAATTGTTATGAAAGATGCTGATATACCTTGTATTCCTCTTTCATCCAGTACACACATTTCACCTGATTTTGCACATTTAGTCTCATATATTTTTATGTTTATAATATCAGCTGTTATCAACATCTTTATGTGCACATATCTGTTTTGAATGATTTATGCTGTTACAGATATTATGATATTCAGAAGCACACGCTGTACAAATTTTAGATGCAGTCTTTTGAATGATCATTTTTGTACAGTTATAATTATGCTAAATAGCTCATGTGTAGATATTAATATCTTTATTAATTTGATCCCTATTTTAAACATGTATTTATACATACAAGTATTTCAAATGGGATTATATCGCTATTATTAAATACAAAACATGCCATTTTTGTTACTAGTATGCATATAAGTGCAGTATTTATAGGAAGATAGTATGTAATTGTGAAACACCTTATTTGCTGCTTACTGTCTATGAGATGGTTACATAGATATTTAAATTATTTTAAAACATTTTGAATGTTACATGCAGCAGCAGTTAAAGTAGGGTGAAATGTTAATTTAGAACATTTTTATTGTACACTGTTTACAAAATGTCTGCATATATATTTTAAATATTTTAAATATTTTAAATAATTTAAAACATTTTATAAGATTTTACATTTAGTAGGATGTGGCATCAGAGTTGTTTGTAGCTTTACTACAAAAGTGATGTCAGTTTAAATATTTTATGTATAACAGGATGTGACATCAGAGTTGACTTCAGTATGTCCAAACAGGATGTGACATCAGTAGTTGACTCTAGCATTTTGCTATAAAATGGATGCTAGTATGTTTGTTTGTTAGTGGCCTGATGAAGATTCGTTGAAAGCGCTAGCCCTGTGTTCTAATTATTTTAATAAACGTGGTTTCTACTGGACGCTTGGATTTATTTTTACATGCTGGCTGCGTGTTTTTTCTACAAGCTATTGCCCAGTGGATGAGTAGGTTCGAATGAACACTCTATGGTGATTTTGACTCTTTTTTATTGGATTAAGAGCTCGCAAAGTAAAGCGGTTTGTAGGTTACAGCTTCGTTTCTTTTTGTGGAACATTTGGTTACCTTTTGTGACTGACTTGAATTGAACACAGCAAGTATACTTCCCACTATTTAAGCCTGTTTTTTTGTTGTATTTTATAACTCAAAAAACAAGCCACGCTGGTGGAATCACAAAATCAGTCGGATGTATAACAGGAGGAAGGAAATCATGGCAAAAAGTAGGAGGTGCAGCACTCAGAAGGATAAAAGCACTCTCATCAAATTAAACAAACAACTCAGAGGGCAAATAAAGTCTACCAAAGCCAAGTTTGAGGTAAGTTTGGCCTCCCAGGCCAAGGACAGCCACAAAGCATTCTTTAGCTATGTCCACAACTTCAAAGGCAATACACAGTTCTGTGCAGAGATCATTGTAAATGGAGCCACCTATGCTGAGCCAGAAGATATAGCATACCTCCTGGCTGATAAATTCATCTCCAACTTTACTCCTCTCTCCCCCTCAAACTTCCCTCAGGAAATATCATCAGATATAACTCCCCCTACTATCACTAGAGAGCAGGTCCTTAATGCTCTCTCTAAGACCAAGAACACTGCATCAAATGACCCAGACAATATCCCAGGATACCTTCTAATTAGCATGAAACATGACCTATCAGGGCCTCTAGAATTACTGTTTAACTGTAGCCTCCAAACATGCTTTGTGCCTCATGAATGGAGAAAGGCAACAGTCATTCCTCTGCACAAAGGTGGCCCATCTACAGACCCTGGAAACTACAGACCCATAAGTCTCACTAGTCTTATATGTAAAGCCATGGAAAGAATTATCATGGAGATGATCAGTAGAGATATAGTAAACCTTCAGACACTGGACCCAACCCAGTTTGGTTTTGTCAAGGGTAGATCATGCCTGCTCAACCTGGTGGACTTCTTTGAGAAGGTCACCAAAGCAATGGATGAGGGGAAAATCATTCACACTGCCTACCTTGACCTGTCCAAGGCATTTGACACAATACCCCACTTGGGCATTGTTGACAAACTCAAGAGGTTAGGTACAAACCCCTATGTCACCCGGTGGATAGCCAATTGACTCACAGACAGGACCCAGGAAGTTAGAATTGAGGAGTTCACCTCTACAAAGAGACCACTCACAAGTAGAGTCCCTCAGGGATCAGTCCTTGGACCGCTTCTTTATTGGCATTTACTTCTCAGAAGTCAAGGCCAATGTCAGTGGTCTCTGGCTGACTAAATTTGCAGATGATTGCCAATTAGGAGCTGTCACTGAATCTCATACTGACACAAATGTTTGCCAGAAGGGGCTGACACAAACAAATAACTGGTGTCAGAGCCATGGACTAAAGCCTAAATGCCAAGAAATGCATAATAGTATCCTTTGGGAAGTCAGCCATCCCTGGTAACTATCATATTGACAACACACCCCTTAGAGTTGACCCAGTTGTAAGGGACTTAGGGACACACATAGATAGTAATCTAGCCTTTGATCATCACGTGTCTACAGTGGTATGGAAATCATTCTGTGTTGCGCAACTTATAAACAACGGTATGGCATCTAAGGAAGTCATTGTTCCACTGTATTCGGCATTCATCAGACAAATCATTGAGTACAATGCATCCGTTGGTATGTACCTAGCCTGGCATATCCAACAACTGGAATGTCCACAGAGGTTCCTCACTAAAAGAGTACAGGACATAAGTAATATATCCTGCGCAGACTGCCTCAAGACCTTATCCCTATATTCTGTCTCCTACAGGCTTTTGAGGGGAAATCTATGCCTGGAATACAGGGCATTATCAGACCCCACTCTGATGGACCTCCTGCATATCCACAAAACAAACAGTACCAGAATTACCTGTTCTAAAGACTTAAACCTTGCCTGTAATATAAATAGGACCTGCTGGACAGATAGGTATGTATTCCAGAGACTACCCCATCTATGGACAGGCTCCCCATCCATGTGAAGCAGAGTTCCTCCCAAACCCAATTCAAGTGCAACTTGGACAATTGGATGAGAATCCAGAAATTTATCCCTGGTTTGGCATCTATGTCTCTAAAGCAAACAGGTAACCTGTAAATGGTTCATCTCTCAAGCCCATGCTTACACTTATCAAGGGTATCAGAACTTGTCAGAGATTTGGGATGCATAGCTAAGCTTAAAAAGGCCCTTGTGGTTGTTAACCTAGTAAACACCTATGAACATATGAAGACATACAGGTTTATCTGAAATATATATATCCATTCATACTGAATGCAGTACACGGGAAAAGCTGAAAGACACAACAACAACTGAATGCAGTACATCTCTAACGGTCATGGTTAAAAGGTAGGTCTCCTCCAGCACTGAGAAATAATAACCTAGGTTGAAGTTTATGCATTCTTTTTTCCAGATGTTTAATTCCCAGTTTGTGCTACTAACTTTTTACAGTGTGCAAGTCCCAACAAAGTTTTCCCATGTCATCCTATTTAAACTTCTAAAGATCAAGGCTTACAAGCCAAGCCAGTCAACATTTAAGTTTTGACAAATGGAAAAAGTGTGAAAAGGCTGAGCATCATACAAGACAAATCTCACTTCCATGTTTCACACCCACTTTGCTGTGTGATGAAATCCCTACCTTTTTGTCTGGCAATAGATCTCTCTGCCTTCCACCAAGCATGCACAGTTGGCATGGGACTGCCTGTTAGACTCAAAATTGGAATTTGGTGCCAATTCAGACATAGATTTGTTGCTTGTCTTCTGCAGACATAATTGGTGAGGGAGAAGATGGTGCTAAATTTAGAGCACAGAGGTAGGGTGTTGAGAAGTCCAGGATTTTTGTGGCACTCCTTGTGAAGTGTTATAGGTTTAGCCTGCTGCGGGGGAATTATACTGGGTCTCAGTATTAGACTGAGGCTTGGAACAGCTTAGCCAAGGCTGCCTCCAGTGCAACTGGTATCCCGTGCACTGGGGATCAATGTCATCACCACTACAGTGAACTGACACGATGCAAGAAGGACCTCCTTAGCTGCTAGGAGGATGAGTTTAGAACTGCCGACACCCCTCAGTTGGATAAGTATACTGACCCATCACCATTCAGTTATACAGAATGAAGTAGACAGCCAAGACTGGTATTCATTCTGCTTTCAAGTCTCTTCTCTATTGTACAGCTGCTGAAGACATTGCAGCAAACAGGTAGGCACACCAGAACAAGTTAAATCACCTCAGAGAGGCACAGGGTACATATGCATCAGGACTTACTGTAAACCTCATAACTATTGTCATTATATGCAGTATGACAGTAGTCAAATAAATACTTGTATTTATGATATCATAGCAGTGCAATTGATTAATGATACAACAGAGTAAAGCCTTTTTATCATACCTCCTTGGGGTAAAGATATACAGACTGGATAATCATAAATGTGTATGTATTGAAATAATAAAGTCACCTGACATGCCATGGGTATAATTGTCTCACCACACCACTTTTCTCTCTTTTTTATTTTATTATTTTTTCTGTGTCTTTAAATTGTTCTGTTATACATTTATGGATAAAAAAATGACATTCAGCACAGAGAGGTAGACCAACCCACTATCCCTCCACAGGTTGCAATATCAATAATCCGCATTTCAGGGCAAGTGATGCCTCCACAACTCATTTATCCTTGGTGTGGTGATAGTCCAAATTCAACAAATTCTGTCTACAGTTCTACATTTACGTTGTGAAGAAGTGGATAGCTATGTTCTCTCCCACTACTTTCCTGCAAATTCCTCTATTTCCTCTGTGTCCTCCCCTCTGCTTGCCCACACATTTTCACAACTTTCCTATCAACCTCTTTTTTACATGTTTAATCTGGTCAAAAAATAAAATCATACACCACACACATGGCCAGAAATGGCCCACAAAAAAGCCCTCACTTTCTGTCCTTAGTATTTGCGCTAAGTTTCACATCATCCACCAATGACAAGTGATGGCAAATGGCTGTTCAAATCCTATAGTAAAACCTGCTTAGTTGTTGCCATCACCCGTGGTACTCAGGTTATCCTCTTTCAAAGGTGCTGAACCATGCTGCATTATCGCAGCTGGGCTTAAGTGATAGCATTTACCTGAAAAGTGTATTGAAAATTAGATTTTTTAATACATAAGACATTAGGTATAGATATTTTGTACTAGTGGGGTATTTAAATGCATTTATCTTCATTGTTTACATATGCATACATACATTTATTTTGATTATATATATGTAAATATTTTTCATTAGAATTCTATGAATATATTATATTTATATTTACATGTACATTTAAAAAAGAGTTTTAGATAATTAAACAAGGCTTTTTGAAAGTATCAAATAGAATGTTACAATACTGTTTTTTTAATTTGAATATTTGTTTAAGAATGAAATTTGACAGGTATTAAATATTAATGGTATGACGGTCTTTTTAAGTATATAATTAGCTGCTGCTGGTTTCTTAAAATATACTCTGATGAAGTCCCAGTTTTATTTTATTAGGGATGAAAGTGCTTGGTATTCTATGCTATGAAATAAATGTGTGGGATATTCCGTCGCATCTGGTTTTCCATAATTACAAAGTAGTGCATCACCTGTGCAAGTCTATGCTATGTCTGTTATCAACAAATTGCCATCCTCATGTCACCATCATGTTTTTAATTTCCTATACCTTCCTCAACCAGATGTCTGTGGATGTATTAGTTATTGTCACACCTCCACCTTCTCTATCCCTATTTCAGTCACTTCATGGCACAGAGCATAACACATTCTGAATGAGGAAACACGTAATACAAACTCACCATAAAAATGTTCAGAAATGTAACATAACACAAACTATGTGTCTCTATTTCTGTGTTCCTCATCACCTCTTCTGTCTCATCAGATTATACTGTGACATTTTTAGAAGGCTGATGGATGAACCAAGAAGGTGTAGGAGAGGAAACAAATCTTATATCATTTGGCTACTGTCCATATTGTGAGAAAGAATGCCTGTACTTCACAAGACATCTTGACCTACACATACAGTTAAGTGCTGAGTCATAATAATTATTTCAAAATACATACCATCCTTGTAATGTTTAGCTAGTTGTACACCCAATTAATTTGTAATTTTCCTTGAAGGATGGCTGATATATAGTAGGTATAAAAGTTTATTTCAGTAGGCATTGTTAACACAATTTGGGCAGTCAAGATATTTATGTAGTCTTACAGTCATAATCAGAATTATTTATTATAATCATATTCTGACACCCTTTGTAAAACTATGTGCATACTGAACTTCAGCTGTTCTTTACTTCTGCTTTTCGGTTTATCTCACTGAGCTCACACCTTGTACACAGAGAAAGCTAAGTGACAGGCGGATTTTCTCTGTTCAGTACTGTCCAGAGTTCTGACAGCTGCTCATTGCTGATAAGCCTGTTTGCACCATAGAAGGCTATCCAAATTAAAGGTTACACTCTTTTCTTTAGCAATGAACCCCATTTGCTTGCCACCTATTGTGCAAACAGGGAAGGCAGTCACAACAGTTCATTTTGAATTAGGCTTTGGCCATAAAATGTACAACATGCATCGTGTACATCAGCAAAGCACTGAGCACGTACTCGCATGACAAATGTTAACATCATATCATGTTAAACAGTAACATAAAACACATCTATTCTACATTTAATCACAATCAAGCCATTTTCTTTCTGCTCCTTGTTTGTGCACAGGTTGGCAGGGAGCAACACTGAATGCATTCCTAGTTCAGCACCTCAGCTTAGAATCATGCTTGTGCTAATACTTTGCCAACATCCACGCCAATGAGATTCTCAGCATTACACTTTAGGAAGAATTTTTAAACAAACAAATGTGCAATAATGACAGTATATCTGACCTAAGTCAGCATTATGTACTTATTATTGATCAGAAGGTTGCACGTACTCCTTCATATCGACAAATATGGCTTTGCTCAAAAATTTCAGCAGCACAATATCTTCTTTGATACAGCATGAGAACCTTATCCTATATACACTGCTCTCTTACACTGTAGAAATCAGACTTCTTTGATGGCACTTAAGTACTGTGTCCTCTAAATTGTGTTAACTAGATAGGTAGGGGGTTCTACTCTTACAGCAGTCAACTTGTGTGTGTGAGGAGCTGTGTATAGAGTCGAGTATGACCTTACATACTGCTGGTCTCACTCAACCAGCAGTCTGGAGAAACATTTACACTGGGGGTGAGTCCACATCAGTGTCAGAACCTTCTCCCAACAACATCTTCTCTGAAACACAACACTGATGTCATTCACTATAAAGTGCACTCTCACACTATAGCAGTTAGACTTCTTCAAGGGTGCTTGCCTTAAATGCTGTGTCCTTTAGATTGTGTAGCTGGTTAGGTAGGGGTTCTAATCTCAGCAGTCAAATTGTGTGTGTGTGTATCTGTGTGTGTCTGTGTGTGTATCTGTGTGTGCCTCTGTCTGTGTGTGTGTGTGTGTGTGTGTGTGTGTGATGGTGGGGCTATAACATCACTGGAGGATTAATTCAACAGCTGTGCTCATTTGACTCTCAGGAGAAACATTTACATAGTCTGATGAATCACATACCCCTTTTTCCTTCTGCCGCAGACACATACTGTAGTCAGCATTACCTGTACCAAAGCTAGAAATGTACCTTGAATCTAGGTAAAATGTAACACATGTATTAGGACAGTACAATAGAAGACTTGAAATGCTGAAATGGACTGACATAAGCCCAAGGCCAGGTTGTTTTTCTCAAAATATTTTTTGCAGAATGACAGATATTTTAAGTTGGTCAGCAATAAGTCTAACAATATTTTCTGTAGAACATACAGAAAGCTGTGTCCAACTACATCAGCAATAGAATGTAACATTTTCTATGTGACAGGAAGAGAACTGTATAAATATAACCTACTAGTCATTAATCATTTAAACAAACCCTGTGCTTACATGCTTTGTCTTCTTGCTGCAAGTAATAAAGGGTGCCTTGCTTGAACCTAACGTGAATTGGTCTTTGAAGTTTTTTCCTTTGACAGATTGGTCCTTTGGAACGGAACCCTCTCTTCACCTCGGATCAGATGGGCCAGGTGGTTGAAACCGTACGGGAAGAAACCAAATTGGTTCTTCTTATCTGAAAAGTCCTCCGACTGAATTGTCGTTCAAAAGAGGCCAGCCACTTTCTGATCTGCGACTGAAGGACGGGTCTCCACAAATTGGTGATCAATCACGTGGGCCCAGGTAAGGTGAATCTACTTTTTTCTGTTTTCTGTTTTAGATCAGGGACTAGATATGTATTGTTTTTGTTAGACTGTATTTTTCTTACAAGTCAGGGACAAAAAAGATTACTGTCTTGTCATAGATCAGGAGAAACAGAATAAGTAGACAGTCATTCTGAAGAGACTATAACAAAATCCGTGGTACCATGTTAAAAATAAGAGAAGTTATGTAACAATCAAAGGGTAGAACAAAATGGGTAATAATTGCACAAAAAGACCCCAAAATCCACTGTTAACAGACGACGCAAAATACATGCAGTCGCAGCGTGCCGACAATATTAAATATTATTCAAAATGGGTTAATAAGTACGAATTTGATGGAAAATTAGAAAAATCCTCGCTTATCAAACTTGTCAAACAGCTCAAAACCAATTCCAAAGGTCAGGTAAAAAAGCAACGTAAGTTAGGAATTCCTCAGGCACACAGGTGGATTGTGGAAGTAAACCGTAGGGAACAAAAATTCAAAAGCAATGTTTTTAGACAAGGAGAGCAATAACTTAGTAATAGCATCAGCACCTCTGCCTCCCTTACCGGAATATGAAGCAAGTGAACAGGTTAGTCCACCCCCATGATATCCTGTGGTCACTGAAGATAGAGGCATTAGGAAAATAAAACCATATATTAGAGATCCCATCAAGACCAGGTCTCGAACAAATGCAGGTAACTCAAATGAAAGCATCGAGTTATGGCAAATGGTTAAGAATTCATGATCTATAAGTGAGGGAGAAGAAATATGTCCACTTATAGAAGTACCCAACCCTCAGGCAGGTCAGGACAATCAGGACCCAACTATTTTAGTGTATAGACCCTGGACTCCGGAAGACATCCGGAAAGCCACTGAGGGAATTCCCCATCCAAAGGTTAATTTTAGAAAATTCTCAGAAGATTTACAAGGAATGAGGCTGAGTTATAACTTAAATGGAGAAGAGGTAGAAAAGGTAGTTAGACAAATAGTAGGGCCAGATTGGCATATGATTAGTGGGAATTGGAATCCCTGTGACGCTGCACAAAGACCCCTCCCACATAGCAGCACAGAATTAGACACCAGAGTAAAAGGTCTTACAGACCGCATCTCTGAAAAATGGAAACCTAGGGCAGACTGGACTTGCATTAATCAGTGCATCCAACAAGAAGGTGAAACTATTGACCAGTATTATGCCAGACTATTAGAGTGTTTTAATAACCACTGTGGAATGCAGGTTCCTGAAGATCAAACACAAGATTCCCCATATGAACAGCAGTTAAAGAATGCATTTTTAAAGGGCAGTATTGCACCTATAAGCAGTTTTATTACAAAACACATGGTAGATCATCGTACGAGCAGGTTACAGTCATTAATTGAATATGCTAGGCATGCCGAAAGGCATTTTAATAGCAAAAAGAAAAAGAAAACTCAAATATTTTCTGTAGAAGATGGAGCAGAAGTTTATGTAGTACAGTCTGGGAAAATGGGCAAGAAAAATGCACAGGGAAACAAACAATCTGATCAACGATCAGAGGACTTTGAAGGGCGAAAGAAAAGGGGTGAATGCGGTAGAAAGGGACACTTGGCAAAGGATTGCAGGAAAAATAAGAAGGCAGCAACGCAAGACAAGGAGGGTGAGGGCTGACTATATGGTAGTCAGGAATCACTAGAAGGGACTAGCGAAGAAGGCATAAATGAGAATGTGATAGAGGGAGTAGAGGAAGTGCAGGAAGCTAGTGACAATGAAGAAAATGAAATATTAGACCTAGCTTTATTGAGCTTAGAGCTCTATTTAGCAGACACAAAACCAGAAGTTACACTCTTGGTAGAAGGGAGGGAAGTCAAACTCTTGTGTGACTCAGAGGCATCACGAACCCTGATACATCCCTCCAAACTACCAGAAAACACAGAGACACCTGATTACATACTGGCTAATGGACAGCTGTATCGGGAGCCACTCTCCCGTGACATTGCAATAACTGATCCAGTTTCAGGATTGACACAAAAAAGCAAAATTGTTGTTTCTGCAAAATGCCCAGTAAACCTCTTGGGCAGAGACCTCATGCAGCTATTTGGTATAGCAGTAGTCCCAACAATGCAGGGTATGGAAGCACAGCGACAAACTGATACCTTTGCAGTGCAATCAGAGGATGAAATGTTTTATTGGTACAGCCAGGACTTGGTTACGACTGGTCCAGGGACTGTAACCGAAGAGTTAATGAATGTAGCCGTCAGCAAGTTCCCCTCCCTTGACATGGATAAGCAACACCTGTTGCACTGTACCCTGTATTATTGTAACAACCAGGACCTGATAAGGAATATGAGCAAGAATTAAGAATCATGCAAACAGATTGATATTGTGTAACCTGTACTGGGACACAGAAGGGAACAGTGTAGCCAGCTGTTTATTGCCCTAGGAGTTCTTTGCACTTTATAAATCTAATCGATTACCACATGTTAGCTTAACCAAAAACAGAAATATAGAATGGGCAGACCTAGGAGAAAAAGCACGATATGGGAGAAACAGACAGAACTAGAACTATCAGAATAGGGAATACAAATACAGAAGTTGAATTGGATAACTCAGACCAACCCAGCTGTGCACTTACAGTCTGGTGAGGGCAGCTGATTGACACTCCTGTTAAAAGAGGAAGAAAATGCCTTACAAAATATACCAGATACTCTCTGGGTCAACAGGAAAGTCAGATGTAGGACTTATTTGTACAACAGGACCAGTTACTATCATGCCAAAGTCAGCATTTAGACCACAAAAGAGACAGTATCCCTTAAGAAAAGATGCAAAGGCAATGATAAAGCCTATTATAGCAGCCTTACTTGAAGGAGGGATACTAATAGAATCTCCCAATTCACCATGTAACACACCCTTATTTCCAGTCAAAAAAGCAAATGGAGAATGGCGTATGGTCCAAGATTTACAAGCTGTAAATGATGCAGTAATACCAAGGGCACCCACAGTGCCAGACCCACACACCCTGTTGAATGATTTAAAACCTCAACAGAAGTATTTTTCTGTGGTAGACATTAGCAATGCGTTCTTTTCGATACCGATACACCCTGACAACCAGTACTGGTTTGCATTCACATTTCAGGGGAAAAGGTATACATATACATGACTACCACAGGGATATTGTGAAAGTCCAACAATATTCTCACAAGAAATGGCAAGCAACTTGGCGGGATTCACCCCACCAAGAGGCAGTCAGATTTTACTTTATGTTGATGATATCTTGCTGGCAGCCCCCACCCAGCAGGATTGTAGAGAAGATACCATAGCACTTCTACAATTCTTAGCCGCTGAAGGATGTAAGGTAAATAAAAGTAAACTGCAGCTTTGGAAAAAACAAGTTAAATACCTGGGATATGTAATATCGAAGGAAGGCAGAACATTAGATGAGGGCAGAAATATAGCAATTTTGCAAGCACCAAAACCCACTACCAAGAAGGAAATGATGTCCTTCCTGGGTACAACTAATTTTTGCCGGAGCTGGATTCCAAACTATACTTTGGAATCTGCACCTCTGACTGACCTTATATATAAGAAGCCTATGGCAGCACAAGATTTATTGCAATGGACACCAGAAGCAGAATCTGCTTTCTGCAAACTGAAGCAGTTAATAGCATCCTCATTAGTTCTGGGATTACCAAACTATCATAAATGTTTTTTCCAAACTGTAGATTGCAAGCAGGGTTACATGACATCAGTATTAACACAGCAGCATGGGGATAAGCAACGCCCCATTGCTTACTATTTATCACAGCTAGACCCAGTGGCACGATCTTTACCCCACTGTGTACAAGCAGTAGTTGCAGCTGCAATGGCAGTACAGGCTTCGGCCTCAGTAGTCTTATTCCACCCTCTCACTTTGAGAGTGCCTCATGCAGTCACGATTATTTTACTACAAGAAAAGGTGGCATATCTTTCCCCTGCTAGGGCATCTTTCCTGTATGACTATATTGTTGAGCCAACCTCATATGACAATTGAGCGAAGCGTGACTTTAAACCCCTCCACTCTGCTCCCAACCCCTGCAGATGGCACACCGCACCGCTGCCTGCAGGTGATTGAGCAAAAGACACTACCTAGAAAAGATCTCATAGATGTCCCCTTGGATGATGCCGAGGTGACATACTACGTGGATGGCTCGAGCAAAAGGGGTCCTGCAGGACAGAACATAGTAGAAAATGCAGTAGTTTCTGACACTGAGATTATAGAAGCAAAACCTTTACCACACAACTTATCTGCACAGGCAGCAGAATTGATTGCCTTGACATGGGCATGTACCTCAGCAAAGGGTAAATGTGTAAACATTTTTACTGACAGCCAGTTAGCTTTTTCTACTGTACATGTTTTTGCACAACAGTGGAAAAACCGAGGAATGATAACATCTACTGGCAAACCTATCAATCATGCACAGTTTATTTTAGATCTTTTAGAATCTATTCAGTTACCTCAGAAAGTAGCCATTTGTAAATGCACAGCTCACACCAAGCAACAATATAGGATTTCAAAAGGTAATGTGAGAGCTGATACAGCTGCAAAACAAGCAGCCACAGAAGTATTTCTTTTAAATGAGGAATTACAACCCTCTGAGATTTTAGATTTAGATATGTTAAAAACAATGCAGACACTCACTACACAAGCTGAAAAACAACGATAGGTAAAATGAGGAGCAATTCTCGAAAAGGGGCTGTACATCTCTAGAGAAGGGAAACCGATACTACCATTTCATTTGTTTAGATATGCAGCTTTGTTGAGCCATGGGCAGTGCCATGTCTCAACAGGGGGGATGGTACAGCTGGTGAACCAGGTGTTCACAACGTACGGATTTACAAACTACTCTAAAAAATTTTGTTTGACGTCAGATTTGTAACAAACATCATGCATAAGGGGCGTTAAAGCCCAAGCAAGGGAGTTTCCCTACACCACCATATCCGTTTCACACTATCTGTATGGATTTCATAGAATTGAACAAATGTGAAAATAAGAAGGATTGTCTTGTCATTGTAGATATGTTTTCCAGATGGGTGGAAGCCTTTCCAACCAAAAATCCACATGCAGCCACGGTGGCAAAAGTACTTGTCAAAGAAATCATCCCTAGATTCGGCATTCTGGAATAGATCTACAGTGACAATGGTACACACTTTGTAAACCAAACCATACAGCAGTTAAGTAAGCATTTTGGTATTTCTTTAAAAAATCATTGTGCATACCATCCACAATCTGCAGGACTAGTTGAAAGGCATAATGGTATATTAAAAAACAAATTGAGAAAATTGATAGCTGAGACAGGGAAAAATGGATATACTGTTTACCCCTGGCACTGTTGAGCATGAGAACTGTCCCTACAGCAAAAGGATTGATTCCTTTTGAAAAGTTATTTGGAAGGGCTTACTATATACTCCAGTGGAAACTTCTCATGTCATCAGACCAGGAAGCTGATTTTACATTAGCTGAATATATGAAGAAAGTCATGAATTCTAAACATCTGTTGCAGTCAAATTCTGTTTCAGATAGAAAGCAAACCGAGACATTGGAAGTGGCAGTAGTGACACCCGTGGAGTGGGTGTGGATAAAAGTTATCAAGAAGAAGAACTGGTTGTCGCCAAGGTGGGAAGGTCCCTACCAGGTACTTCTTTCGACACTCACTGCAGTCAAGATAGCAGAGCGAGCTTCGTGGATCCACCTGACGCACTGCAAATTTGTTAAGAACTTTGAAATGGACAAAAATCTTACCTCTCCATCGGGGCCCTCAGCACAAAGTCTGGCTACAAAGGGGGTTCAGATCAATAGGACTGATCTGTCTCAACCCCAGTGAAGAAACCATCAGTGCTGAAGGTCCTATTAGGGCAGAGAGTAAGAACATGTCTGAAATAAAGATGACAGGATCCAGTAAGATCCAGATGTACCTATTCGGAAGAGTCAGAGAAAACAGGAATGCAGAACAACCATTTCCTCGGAAGTATTGCATAACCATCCTGTTGACTATACTAGTGACAATAATCTTTTTGTTGTGGCCATTCCTTTTTTCAGCCACACAAACTGGACTGAACAAGCGTGCAGAGTTATACGCAGAGTGGCACCCAAACTTCAACACTTTACCAGGCAATCAAATATGTGTATGCTGAGACCTTCAATGTTTCGAATTGCTGGATTTGCACAGCTTTGCCAACAGCATACGGGGGGTTATTGTTAACTTCAGTCCCCCTAGGAGCCAACAAGACCTGGGAAAACTTAGTCTATGATACATCAGATGTCACATCACAAGATAAAGTAGCATTGCACTTGCCTGTTCGACAGAAGGGGACTGTGTGTTTTTACAAAAATGATACAGTTCAGGTGGGTTGGAGCAATTGCAATGTGACTGTTCCTTATAGATGCTACAGTAAGACTGATAACACAGGGTCCTATTGCAACACGAGCTATGATTCATTTGTTGAACTGATGCATAGGACAACTGATGAAGTAAAACGTAATGCTGACCTTTATAAACAACTGTCAATGATAGACAAAAAAATGTTTCATCCAGAGCCAGGACATAGTAAAGTTACTACCAATGTAGAAGACTGTTATTTTGTATGTGGTAGGAAAGCATACAAGTGGTTACCTGAGAATTGGTCCGGCATTTGTTATTTGGGGTACCTGGTTCCGGCCATACGACACACAGCAGTTTTACCTCCAGGGAAAATTCGGAATGTTCGACGAGAAATCAAGAAGCCTGTCAATCCAGTGGGGCAAATCAATGTGGGCTGGAAAAACCATCATGCTGTGAGCTTAGGGAAAAATGGACTGTCACATATGGACTTGGGTGATACCATCATCTCGTGGGCAGGTGTACTGCCAGCATATGGAGCAATGAAATCAATCTGGGAACTGAGAAAATTGTCTAAATTTCTCGAAATAATGAGCAATGCAACCTTTTCTGCCCTAGAATTGGTGACTGATTAACTGACTGCCATGAGAACTGTAGTGCTTCAAAACCGCATGGCTCTCGACTTCACCCTAGCGGTGAGAAGAGGTACGTGCACTTTAATCCAGGAGGAGTGCTGTTCATATATTCCTGCCCACAAACATGAGATAGATAACCATCTTGAGGTAATTCAGCAGGTGTCAGCCATGACCAAACCAGGACCAAATCCATTGACGGACTTTTTCCAGAAATTGTTTGGGGGGGTGGGGCAGTATCCTGATGAACATCCTGATTGCCATCTGTGTAGGAATGATCCCACTGGTGGTATGTGTGTGCTGCTGCATCCCCTGCATGAAAAGACTGATTAAAGACTTTATAGACATGTCAGTTTCAGAAACCTTATACCAAGGTGCTGAACTTGAAGAATTGTTAAAAATCTGAAAAAACTTTCATAAGTTTCAACTGAATGACTCTCTTAACTGCAAATCCTGAGTAGGAAGAGGTTAGGGGAAGAAACACTGTTTATGCTTATCTTGAAAGTAGAATAAAAGTATTAAAAGGGGGGAAATGTTAGGAAAATATGCAATAGTAATATGCATGCTCAGTGCATTTAGTGCATTCGAGATAAAAGGGTTAATACATGTATTCTGTTCACACTGCATGAATCTGCACAGCCATTGGAAACTTAACAAGAAGCATTCTGTTTCTGCTAATGTCACTAGGATTTATCTGTGAACCTACTATAAATAATCCGTTTTTGGGGGTTTATCATTGATTTCAAGAATGTGGACATCATAAAACAAATACAATTTCTTGGATTCCTAGAAAGGAACCAGCTTGCTTTGAACTCCGAGTCTCATATGCATGTCATGTGGTCTGGTTTCTTGTTCTCTACCATGCAGTATGAACTAATGAAGCTAGCTGCACTACAACTACTATCACATACCTTATTTCATAGTTCTGAATATGGAATGTTAACATATACAATGCCAAGTTTTGCCAGTACTAATCTACAATTCCTAGTTATTGACGGCATGACCATTTACTACAAGTCTGTCTTAATTTTCCATTTATGTAGCAACATCACTAATGGACTGCAGCTGACTGCCTGACCAACATTTAGCTCTGCAACACCTTTATGTTCTTTTTCACAAAAAATGTGCGTTCATTGTTTGTTGGAATTGGTTGTTATTGTGTGTAGAGGCTTGGTCTTGCCAAGGTGAGGAGGAGCATTGCTGCCTGCAGTCCTTTGGATGGATGAAAGGCATGAGTGATTATGCTGTTGGCATTTTTGAGCTGAAGTATTGGTGTTTGGAGTCTTCACCACTGGAGTGAACGGAGGATGCAAATCAGGATACTTTGGCTGTTTTAGATTATACTTAGTACTCTGATGGTTCTCACCAACACAAGACACAGTCTAGCCAGAATTTCAGGTATATTAAGTAAAAAGTGGAACTATTAAAAACTGTAGCATATGCCAACTAAAATGCCCAGGTACAGGCTGACAAATATGCACCATAAACAGAACTGCAGTATAGGGGATCCCATCAGAAGGAACAAACATATAGAAGAGGACACTAAATGAAAGCAGATATAAAATGTAATTCATTTTGAGTTTTCCTTGTTTGAATTTGTGCTCTACTTTACTGATGAAAAGTTTGAAAATTATTAAGAATTTCAAGTAATGTCCAACCTGTTTTAGCTCTCTTATTGGATTATTGTTTTTTATTTAGAATTTTATATTGAAAACAAACTCTGGGATTCATTCACAATCATGTAGGCTTCGTGATGAGCCTACATGATTCAAGTGTGCTAGCATGATGATCAGCAGAACTAATTGAATATACATGCTGCTCATCAAGCCTACACGTTTGGAAGCACCTTTTTGTGGCCAGTAATAGTGTCCGGGCTACAGAAAGGTGCTTGCAAGCAAGGCAAATTATGAGCACACACTGTTGCCCATATTAATGCCAGGTACAGTGAAAGAGTTCTGAAGGAGGGGAAGTGAAATGGCGGAACTGTACAGAAACATTTTTTGTACTCCAGAACTAATTAAGAGGCTAGGGAAATGGGGAAGTGTACTCATATATTGCTGGCAAATGTGCTGAAGTGTCAAAGAAACATTTCTAACATAAAACCTGCCATACTGAGGTAATGATAATTAAAGTCATGATGATATATGACTTATGCACATAAATAAAAATGGGCATTTTAACAAAGGATATGGGAGGGATATAAAACTGCAGTTAAAGGAAAGTTAATATGATGTACATGTTAATAAAATGATAAGTTGAGATAACAGCAAGGACATAATGCACATTATGGGATGATCATAGACTGCAGTGATTGCATATATGATGCATATACAGCGAATATATGTATGCAAGTTAACACCACAGCTGTATTCTCCACTTCAGCATGTATACATAAGAACAAATGAACCTTACAGTTGTCGTGTCATGCACATCAGAAATGGACATTTTTTTTTGCAAAAAAATGTTAGTGGCGCCCATAGGAAAAGGGTCTATGTTAAATCACTGAATGCTTAAAAAAGTGAACGATGATTTATCAAACCCATTTAAGTGAAAGCTTTCAATCTCGAATGCTTAGAACAGCGATTTTTTTCCAGGGGGAAATAATTTGCTGTTCCAAAAAAAAAAAAAAAAAAAAAAAATTTAAACCATTACATAAAGTGGGGAGCTTCACACCCCCACACCTCCCTACTTAAATATATCAACTCCGAGATCTCATTACTGTCACAAAAACGGCAAAGTAACGGAAGCAGCCAAGCGATTTTTCCAGGGAAAGAATTTGCTTATATGCCATTTCGCTATTTTGCCTTTTCGTGCTTTCAAGTTCAATCAAGACGCATTCTTTCAAATGCATCTTTGATCATTTAACAGGAACCCTAGGAAACGTGTTTATCACCTATAAAGATGTAACGGACAAGCAAGTATTGTATAGTCATGCAAATTCTAAATAGTAATATAATAATTATCATCAACCCCCTTTTCCCATTTGAGGTTGGGGTGTCGTGTCAACTGTCACTATCTCTCTCTATTCAGTGCTACTCTCATTTCATTACTTCGGCAGAAGATTTAATTATATAATGCCATCGGATCAGCCGACTACCGGAGTTTACAAAAAATGAAAAGAAAAAGAAAAGGACAGGCATCCGAGATCCTAAACCGATGACGAGGCTTCTTCTAGGCCTGTCGCCGGTTCTCAGTGAGGCGCTTTCGCAGCCCCTGACACCCCTACCTCAGAGCCACAGACCGCTTCCAACTCCCACGTGGAGCTGACTGGGCTTCTGGAAACTCAAAGTATCGAACACTCAGAAACTATTCCCTCAGATGGGTCCGGAGCCCCTGAGCAGGCATCGGCTTCTGAGGGTGTTTTCAGGCCTATACAGTTATATGTGAAACCTACTTCAGCTACAAAGATAAAGACTAAAGCAGCTCTAAAGACAAAAAAACAAGCACAGCATTCACCTGGACAGGCCTCCATGCCTAAAAAACAGATGCTTAAAATGGCCGAAGACCTTATTACATTGATCAGGGGTTCCCATCCCCCTCCTGAAAAGAGGCCTAGGCAAGAGTTAGAATATGAATCTTCAGACCAGGTTTCCATTTCCTCTGATTCCTCCTCTGAACAGGATTACTGTATTCCTCCCTATGAGGATTCTTATGCTGAAGAATCTATCCCTTCAGCCTCCCCTCCTGAGGATTATTCTTTTGGGGAAACACTGCATATTATGAGGGAGCATTTCCACTGGGAGAGCCAAGATTACTCAGAATCCAAGAAAAAGCTCAGAGATTTTATTTTATTGCCCCAGCACAGGCCCCTTGCTATCCTGCCTGTTTTAGACATTGTAGATGATGTATTTACAGAGTCCAGTTTTTCTCCATACTCTTTACCACCAGCCCCTGTTAAGCCAGATAGATACTACAGTGTTCCTGATTCACATCAATTTCTCTTTAAGAACCCTGCAGCTGACCCAGAAACCATTTCACAGGGTCCCAAAGGGGTCAAGGCTTCTACTGCAAAAAACCCTATCCCCTCTGATAGGGATTTTAGAGCCCTAGACAGATGGGGCAAAAAGATTTATACCTCTGCTACCTTGGCTGTAAGAGCATTAAATTGCCAATTTCATATGCTTAAGTATCAGCAATATCTTATATCTTTGCTTAAACAGAAAATGCCAGCAAATACAGAATGTGCAGACAATAAGGAATTGCAGGATTTATTGCATGCAGCTGAACAAGTTGGAAAGCAGACTTTGCAATGTGGCTTTGATTCTCTTGAGGCCTCCTGCAGGGCTGCTGTTACAGGTTCTGTCATTAGGAGGCATGCTTGGTTAAAAGAACAAAATTTACCGGATCATGTTAAAGCAAAGCTATTAGATGCTCCTTTACAGCATGATACTTTGTTTGGTGTTAAAGCAGAAGAGGTGTTGAAGAAAATGGAGGACAAGGCTAAATCTATGCAAACAGTCAAGGATTTCTTGCAGGTACAGCCTCCCAGATTTAGCAGGAACTGGCCTACAAAAAATTGGTCCTTTCCAGTGTCAGATAGACCACAAAGGGGCAGATACAGACACCCCAGAGGCAGATCACAGCCCCAAGGCTCATACAGACCTAAACAATGGGGTGCTTCTACCTCCAACAGTGGAGAGGAAAAATCACAGCCATAAATGAAACAGTCTCAATGACTTTCCACTTCCAGCACCAAGCACTTATCTTTTGGCAGCCCCTTTGGGGGGAAAGCTAGCACTTTTTTCACAAAATTGGCACATGATCACCCAGGACAAATGGGTTCTAAATATAGTTTCACAAGGCTACAGGTTCCACTTTCACACCCTGCAAAGGCAAAACAGTATGCCAGACCTGCCACACAATCAATGGGCAGAGGCACAAAAACAAGTTTCATCCCTCATGGACATGAGGGCCATTCAACAAGTACCAGAACAAGAGCAGGGTCACGGATTCTATTCAAGACTGTTCTTGGTACCCAGAAAAGACAAAGCCTGGAGACCAATACTGGACCTATCTCTTCTAAACACATATCTGGATATTCCAAAATTCAAAATGTTGACGCTACAGCAGCTTCTGCCCATGTTGGGCAAGAAGGCTTGGCTTGTGACTTTAGATCTAAAAGAGGCATACCTGTATGTCCCAATCAGACAAACATGCAGAAGATACCTCAGATTCAAAGCTGGCTCAATGCACTACCAATTCTCTGCACTGCCCTTTGGCTGATCTACTGCACCCAGGGTCTTCACAAAGTGCCTGGCACCAGTAATTGCATTTTGCAGACAAAGAGGAATACAAATATATTCTTACTTGGACTACTGCCTTATTCAAGTGGAGAACAAGGATATTCTACTACAGCATCTGGCATTTGTAAAAAGATTACTGACAAGTCTAGGGTACACAGTAAATGAGAAGAAATCAAAACTTGTACCCTCTCAAGAGATAATATTCCTGGGTGTAAGCTTAAATACAACTGCCCAGATGGCTTATTTTCATTATTATTATGGCCAAACAAACACAGACAACTGAATACTTATTTCAAAATGTTGGCAACAAAGACCTAGTTATCTGCAAGAAAAATTCTGCAGGCCTTGGGTTTCATGTCATCCTGCATTCTGCTAATTCCATATGCAAGACTGCATATGAGGAAACTTCAATGGTATCTAAAAAGTGTTTGGACTCAACATTGCCACAGCCTGGAAACAATAATTACCCTAATTCCCTGCCTGCAACAGGAGTTTTGATGGTGGGCAAAAGCCTGTCACCACAACACGGCACAGCCATTCACCTTACCCACAGCCAGGCAGACATTGACAACAGATGCATCAGATTATGCCTAGGGGGCCCATATGGCAGGAAGATGTATTCAGGGCACATGGTCCGCAAGTCAAATGCATCTACATATCAATCAAAAAGAGATGCTAGCTGTTCAGAATGCCCCAACAGCCTTCAAGGATCAACTTCATCCAGGACAACTACTACTAAATACGGACAATACCACAGTCATGTGGTACATAAACAAGCAGGGAGGCACACATTCCTACCCCCTCTGCAGGCTAGCCATGAACTTGTGGCATACAGCATTGACTTACCAAGTACATCTGCAAGCTCAATTCCTGCCAGGAAGGAAAAATACTCTGGCAGACGAAATAAGCAGAAACCTAATGGATCTCCATGAGTGGAAATTGGATCCACAAGTCTTCAGCATGATAACAAGGACCTGGGGATGCCAGGAAATAGACCTATTTGCCTCCCCATCACAACTACCAACTACAAAGATTCTGCACAAGGACTTATCACAAGCAAGCATGGAAAGTGGATGTTCTATCTTTCAGCTGGAAAAATCTAACAGTATATGCCTTTCCTCCTCTGCCTCTCCTCCCCAAGGTACTCCTAAAGGTCAGACAAGAGAAACCAAAAATGATACTGATTGCCCCAGACTGGCCCCGCCAACACTGGTACCCAGTCCTAAAGAGCTTGTCTCACTGCCCAACCTGGGCATTTCCTCAAATTAGTCACTTATTGACCCAACAAGACAGCCAGATACTGCACAGCCAACTCAAAACCTTAAACCTGGCGGCATGGCAGATAACATAGCCTCTCAAGACACACCTCACTCTAAAGCAGTGATGGATGTTATTTTGGAGGCCAGGAGGCTTAGCACCAGAAACTCTTATGCAGACAAATGGAAGAGATTCTGTGCTTGGAACCAAGCACAAGGTACTGACACGAATGTTCCAAATATTCCTCAGATTTTGCAATACTTATCTGAAATGCTGGATAAAGGCCTTTCCTTTTCATCAATTAAAAATCATGCCTCTGCCATTTCAGCTCATTACAATACAGAACCACCTATCTTTTCTCATCCATTACTGAGGCAGTACCTCAGAGGGGCCAAAAACATAAGACCTCCAAGGAGAGCTCCAATACCTGCATGGGACCTCAACTATGTCTTGGGAAAACTCACACTACCTCTGTTTGAGCCAGCCTCTGCAGCTGACATAAAATTCTTATCCTGGAAAACAGCTTTGCTCCTAGCATTAACCTCCACTAGAAGAGTCTCAGAGTTACAAGCACTCATGGCTGTGGAACCTTTTATCATTTTCCATCCTGACAGGGTTTCGCTGAGGACAAACCCTACATTTATGCCTAAGGTAGTGTCCAGTGTGGCCCTAAACCAAACAGTTCATTTACCTACCTTCTATCCTAACCCACAGAATAAGGGTGAGCGAATTCTGCATTCTTTGGACATTCACAGACAGCTATGCTTCTACTTGGACAGAACTAAAGCTTTCAGAAAGACTGATCAACTTCTAGTGGCATATGCTGCAGCATCACAAGGAAAGCCTATCTCTAAACAGACTATTGCAAAGTGGATAGGCCATTGCATTTATTTATGCTATTCACAGCATGGCAAATCAGTGCCTAAGGGCATTAGGCCACATTCAACTAGAGCAGCAGCCACTTCAGCAGCCTTCCTCAGAGGAGTACCGACCAAAGACATCTTAGAGGCTTTAACTTGGAGTTCAGTGCATACCTTTACAAAGCACTATCACTTACCTCTCTACTCTAAATCCAGGGAAGGCTTTGCCAGTGCAGTTCTGCAGGGCCTTATAGCCACTCCTAATCCTATATAGCTCCAGCCTCCCAACCTTAGCTTTGGGATTCAACCCAATTGTAATGACTGCAACAGTGAAACACGATGAACATAGTACAGTTGTGTAACTACCATAAATGTAGATGTTCAAGTGTATTCACTGTTGCATTCCAGGTTACCCTCCCACCACCCCCCTTCTTTCTTTGCTGGGACCTAACTGTACTTTTCTACTCTATACAACCTATGTGGTGTATTTGCTTTTAGATGAAGGAAAAGTTGTTTTTTGTGCATGCATGCTTATTGGCATAATTTAGCCTACCATTTTAGGGGCACCTGACATCTGGGGCAATAAAAACTAAAGAAAATGGCATCGGCTGCAACTTATATACCCCTGGCGCACTGACGTCAGGGAAGAGGCAACAGCAACTGATGCTGGACCTAGACTTTGGAACTCAGGCCATCTGCGGGTAGCCTGCCAGCAGGATAACCCAATTGTAATGACTGCAACAGTGAAACACGATGAACATAGTACAGTTGTGTAACTACCATAAATGTAGATGTTCAAGTGTATTCACTGTTGCATTCCAGGTTACCCTCCCACCACCCCCCTTCTTTCTTTGCTGGGACCTAACTGTACTTTTCTACTCTATACAACCTATGTGGTGTATTTGCTTTTAGATGAAGGAAAAGTTGTTTTTTGTGCATGCATGCTTATTGGCATAATTTAGCCTACCATTTTAGGGGCACCTGACATCTGGGGCAATAAAAACTAAAGAAAATGGCATTGGCTGCAACTTATATACCCCTGGCGCACTGACGTCAGGGAAGAGGCAACAGCAACTGATGCTGGACCTAGACTTTGGAACTCAGGCCATCTGCGGGTAGCCTGCCAGCAGGATAACCCAATTGTAATGACTGTAACAGTGAATACACTCGAACATCTACATTTATGGTAGGTACACAACTGTACTTTCTTCAGAGGTGGAAAGAATCCAATAGATATACATGAAGAACATACAAACTTTAAACAAGCATTGGCCAGAGGTCAGGATAGAACCTTGTATCTTCTGCATAGTAGATGAAATCCTTAACCGTTGTACCTACTGGTAGCTCAAATAGCAATATAATAACAATCAACATAAATGACAAATTACACATTTCATGATTATATATTTTCCATTGTTAATTTGCACACATCTCAGACATTGTTATATTGGGGATGCTCACATGGAATTACAGGGAATAGTAACATAACAGCAATTCAACAGCACTACCACACAAGCAAGTGTCATAATACAGGACCAGTCACACTTTCAGATGGTCTGGCAACATGACATACAGTAAGAAACATTTATGTAGGGCCTCAACTGTCATCAAGGTGCATAGTGTAATGAAAGTAATTGCAGTAATAAACATAGTTAATGTCTGTTAGCAGTGAATGACATAATAAACATTATGTCATGTCATTTTTGAACACATGCCAGGACAAATATCAGCGAGATACATACCAATCATTGATGCTACAGAAATATGCATATTGCTTGTGTTATGAAGAACACCTTTGAAGGGCTTACAGCACTATCCTATCATAAGGGGTATGGATGCCATACTTTGTAGGACAATTGCCTGAAAAAAGTGTCCCTCTGACTGTGCATAAGCCACTGGTGTCTGACAGACAGATGCTATCAGATTCACTTCCAGCTTATGATACTAGGCTCTCTACAGACCTCTGTACTGGCTACATGTGTCACAGAAGACAGCAATGGAGGCTTCCACAAATAACTGAAATCAATATGTGTTATAAGAAAAGAGTTATGAATATAATTTGAACAATTTGATTTAGTCATAATGCTGAAAAGGAGCTGCACATGTTATTTTCCACACAGCAGTGAGTAGTACAAAATTAATGCTTCTTTTATAAGGAACCTGTTTTCATAGCATAGTATGCACACTGCCCCAGAAGTGAACTGGATTCTATCTGTGTAGGTATACTAGACATGCCCAGTACTCAATGCACTTGTCACAAGTGCACTTACAGTACAACGTGCCCTAAATAACTTTTTCAATGCCATGAAATCACAACCGGTGATTACATATCATTGTCCAACAAAAAAATGGATATGACTAACTAGATACAATGAGGTTTGTGTAATATCAGTGCATTCATATAATGTTGGCCTTTTCTGGAATTGAACAGCAATCTGCCAACTAATGACACATGGATGAAACACAAGCACCACAGCAGAAGTCTTAACACAGTGTGGCACTCCACCTATGTTAACTTATTACATCATATGTATTTGTCATAAACAATCTCTTTGAGAAAAAAGGGTTAGAAGAGACCTCTCTCACTGTAAAAGTGTACATTATAGCCATGGTGGGTGCCATTCAAGCATTACAGTATAAGGCCATGCAATGCTACCAGTCATTGAATGTGGATGATGAACACCCGAGCATCTGAATGCAGAGAATACATGATATTGTAGAGAATGAATGTGCCATGGTAGAAATGTCCTTACCATTGTGAGCTATGTTGGTATTTTAAGGCATTACATTAGGTTATTCTTGCAAGGGATATGTATGCCTGTAATTGCTGTACTAAGTCAACAACATACAGAATATCGTCTCCTTCCCTCGTGACAGAGGACAATACTTACTACATATGTTATGTAAGGAAAATGTAATCACATGATATCATTACGCTGAATAAAAACTTTGCTACATGAGAAAATTTATCTTTTTGTAAGATGAATCTGCATCTATACATGTACATAGTAGGTGTGTACAACAACAGTGTTAGTGACATGCATAGTCACAATAAGACTGCCACAGTGTAGTCTGAGCAGTAATGGCTGGATTTGAACTACTACCTAAGATCACAAGTTACAGATTAGTGACTAAATTGCAAGCACCGCATAGCATGTTGTGGTACAACTATGACAACGCACACTTGAATGGATGATATCCTCACTGTTTATTAGCTGGATGTTTATGCTAAAAAGAGGTTGAAGGCCACAGTAACACTGTACAGCTACACATCAGTAGTATACATAGTATGAGAATGAAAGATACACTCACAGATGGTCTCAAACATCCTACCTATGTGGTTACACAATGAACAATGTGCAGCATCAAAGTTACGTACCACAGAAAAAGTAGCACTATAACTCTGAGATACTGCAGTTATAGTAACATTATGTAATCATTGATGTTCTTCATGTTTCACTGTTGCAGTCATCACACTTGGGTTATCTACCTGCAGGTAGCCCTCAGTCAGCCCGAATACCAGAGACTTAGTATTTCTGCATCAGTACTGATGTCAGGTCATCAGGGGTATAAAAACAGGTAGCTGACACCATTACATCAGTCTTTCTTGCCGAGGAGCCCGAAACAGAAGTAGTTTGCACGAGTGCTGGTCGTCCGCTACCTGAGTTTTCGTTTCCGCATTGAATCATCCTGAAGTCTTCTAAAGCTAAGTCCCCCATTGAGGATCCTTTTTTCTTGCTCTAACCGATGTCAGAAAAAGTTAACAATTGTCTCGCCTGTGGAAAGCAAATACCACACAAAGATTTCCATTCTTACTGTGTCACCTGTTTAGGCCCAGACCACGGTGTACCTTGTGCCTTATTCAACACCCGAACTATTCATAGTCGGGCCCTTATTGTCACTAAATACTTTCGCTATCCATCTCCATATTCTGAAATGGCTTTGGTAAGCCATCTTTTTTAAAAAACATAAGGATAAAGACAGAGACAGACCGCACAGGCCCAAAACTGCCGACGACACTTCCATTAAGCTAATCAACAGTTCGCTGGTACTCAGTGAGGTGCTTTCGCAGCTCATGATGCCCGCTTCTATGGATTCGTATGCCACTACCAAGACCCATTCAGAGTCCAGTATGCTGTGAGACTCTTCTTTGACTATGGAACCTGCGGATGTCTCTACCTTGGATGGGTCTGGAGCTGCTGGGAAGGCTCTGGCTTCCGAGGAAGTTCTTCGCATTACTGAAATTCAACACAAGCCGACTTCTTTTGTGTCTTCAGTTCTGTCTAAAACTACAGAGTTTCTAAGGCCAAGAGTATGAGCTACACCTAAAAAACTGACAACCCAAACTCAAGCACCTGCTTCCTTGCCACAAAATCAAATGCTTAAAATGGCAGAAGACCTGATTATGCTGATTAGGGGAAGCCAGCCTTCCCCTGCTAAGAGAAAAAAAGACCTGTCCCCAGCAGCTTTAACTGACCAAGAGTCCGACGACTCTGAGGTTTCTGATTATGAAGACATGCCTTTATCTGCTTATGAGTATTCAGATGCAGAGGAATCCATTCTCTCTGCTTCCCCTCCAGAGGATTTTTCTTTTAGTGAAACCCTTCATACTTTAAGAGAGCATTTCCACTGGGAATGCCAGGATTATCCTCAGTCCAAAAAGAGACTCAGAGAATTTTTAGATTTACCTCAACATAGACCCTTAGCAATTCCTCCTGTTCTGGATGTTGTGGATGATGTATTTATGGAATCCAGTCTAACTCCTGATACTTTACCCCCTGCTCCAAGGAAACCAGACAGGTACTACAGAGTCCCTGACTTTCACAAATGTCTTTTCAAAAATCCTACTGCTGACCCAGAGGTCATTTCCCAGGGGCCTAAAGGTATAAAAGAAACTACAGCTAAGAATCCTCCCCCTTCAGACAGTGATTCCCAAGCTTTAGACAGATGGGGTAAAAAGTATACACCTCTGCAACTCTCGCCATTAGGGCATTGAATTGCCATTTTCACATGCTGAAATACCAGCAACATGTTATGGAACATATTAAGCAAAAATTATCTACCTTTACAGACTGTGCAGAAAATAAAGAATTACAAGAGCTTATGTATTCTGCAAGCCAAGCCAGCAAGTATACCTTGCAATGTTTCTTTGATGCCTTAAAGCTTCTTGCAGGGCAGCAGTCATTGGTTCTGTACTGAAAAGGCATGCTTGGCTTAAGGAACAGACCTTGCCAGACCATGTCAAATCAAAATTACTAGACGCTTCTTTGAACAAGGACAATCCGTTTGGCACCAAAGCAGACGAGGTTATAAAAAAGATGGAAGAAAAAGCTAAGTCTATGCAGACAGTCAAAGATTTTTTGCAAGTGCAGCCTCCAAGATTCAGTAGGCATTGCCCCTCAAAACATTGGGCCTTTCCAGCCCCCTCAAGGCCATCTCAAACTAGACCCAGGGGAAACAGACCCCCTCCCCCCAGATTACAGTCTCAGGGTATGCAGAGATCTAAGCAATGTAGTGCCTCCACTTCTAAAACAGGGAATGCTACTCCACCCCCTTACAGAAAGAATTCATAATGACTTCTCAACTCCACTCTTCACTTCTGCCCAATTGCTCTTGCCCCCTAGGAGAAAAACTTGCCCATCATGCAAAAAACTGGACTTCCATCACCAAAGGCCGATGTGTCCTCAACATTGTATCCCAGGGGTACAAATTTTACTTCCACTCACTGCCAACCCCAAAAGGGTTCCCAGACCTTCCTCCAAACCAGTGGGCAGAGGTACAAAACCAAGTTCAATCCCTGCTCTCCATAAGGGAAATTCAGCCTGTTCCTGCAGAACAAATAGGTCAAGGGTTTTATTCCAGACATTTTCTGGTACCCAGAAAAGAAGGAACTTGGCACCCAATCCTAGATCTTTCCATTCTAAACACCTTCCCGGTGGTACCAAAATTCAAAATGCTCACCCTTCAGCAACTTCTTCCTATGCTGTCCAAAGATGCCTGGTTAGTCACCCTAGACCTAAAAGAAGCCTGTCTGCACATCCCTATCAGGGACTCATGCAGAAAATACCTACATTTTAGGGCAGGATCTATGCATTATTAGTTCTCTGCACTTCCCTTTGGCTTATCCACTGCTCCCAGTGTCTTTACAAAATACCTGCTCCAGCCATTGCCAATTGCAGACAGAGAAAGATTCAAATTTACCCGCACTTGGACAATTGCCCGATTCAGGCATACAATCAGGAAAAGCTGTTGCAGCACCTGACATTTGTAAACAACCGTCTAACCTCCCTGGGGTACACTATCAATGAAACGAAATCAAAACTAGTCCGCAGTCAAAAGATTGTATTCCTGGAAGCAAGTTTAGACACAGCATCCCAGATGGCATTCCTTACTCCAGAAAAACAAGCCTATCTGATAGGCTACTTCACTCAAATGGCCACCAGAACCCAGCTATTTGCAAGGAATATCCTGCAAGCCTTAGGGTTCATGGCCTCTTGCATTCTACTAATTCCATATGCCAGACTGCATATGAGGAAACTTCAATGGTACTTAAAAAGTCTTTGGTGCCAACATTCTCAGGATCTGGAAACCGTCATACCTATCATACCTTGTCTAAGGACAGAGTTTCTTTGGTGGGCAGCAGCATGCAAACGCAACAAGGGATTTCCCTTTACTCAACCCCATGCCGCCTAGACCCAAACCACAAATGCATCAGACTATACCTGGGGGGCACATCTGGATGACAAATGCATTCAAGGCTACTGGAGCCCAAGTCAAATTCATCTGCACATCAACCAAAAATAGATGCTAGCTGCTCAGCATGCTCTGACAACTTTCAAATCCCTACTCTCACCAGCACCCCTGCTAATAAAAACAGACAACACCACAGTTATGTGGTACATCAACAAGCAGGGGGGATCCCACTCTTACCCATTCTGCAGGCTAGCCATGGCCCTGTGAAATACACCCTTGAACATGCAGATTCATCTGCAAGCTCAATTCCTGCCAGGCAAACAAAACTCTCTGGCAGAAGACCTAAGCAGAAATCTACTAGACCCACACACGTGGCAATTAGACACCAGCACCTTCAGCCTTCTAAACCTGAAATGGGGGACCCCAAAGGTGGACCTTTTTGCCTCCCCCTACAATCACCAGCTCAGCAAATTCTGCACCAGGACATCTCACAGCAGGGCCTGGAAAGTGGATGCTGTATCCTTCCAGTGGATAAACCTCTCAATCTATGCATTTCACCCTCTGCCTCTTCTCACAAGAATATTACTCAAGATAAGACAGGACAAACCAACTGGACTGGCCACGCCAGCACTGGTACCCACTACTGCACAGTCTGTTACTGGTGACACCCTGACACCTACCCCAGATCCCAACCCTCCTCACACAGCAGGAGGGACAGATCTTGCATCCACAACTGCAAACCCTAAATCTTGCAGCCTGGCTTATTCCTTGAATTCTCCCCCAGTGACCAGCCTAAGCAAGCAGGTGCTGGACACCATTCTTGAAGCCAGACGACCCAGTACAAGGAAATCCTATGCTAATTGGAAAAGGTATTTTTCCCAGATTCAATCAAAAGGAGGGGACACAGCACTGCCCTCATTACCTCTAATCCTGGATTACCTAGTAGATTTCCTCCACAGAGGCCTATCCTTCTCCTCCATTAAGATCCATGCCTCTGTCATCTTGGCTCATTACAACACCAAGCCACCTCTCTTCTCTCACCCTCTCATCAAGCAGTTCCTGAGGGGGCAAACAACCTAAGGCCACCAAGGAGAGCACCCACCCCTGCTTGGGACCTTAACTTTGTACTGGAAAAGCTCATTCTGCCCCACCTTTGAGCCTGCAGCATCAGCAGAGTTAAAATTCCTCTCTTGGAAAACAACCTTGCTTCTGGCCATCACTTCAGCTAGAAGAGTGTCTGAGCTACAAGCACTTATGGCTGTGGTACCCTTCATTATTTTTCATGGTGACAGGGTCTCCCTCAGGACTAACCCTTCCTTTATGCCAAAAGTGGTGTCCAGTGTGGCTCTCAACCAATCTATCCATTTTCCAACCTTCTTCCCTAATCCTTAAGGATCCTGCACTCCTTGGACGTGCACAGGCAGCTCAGATTCTACCTGGATAGGACTAAAGCCTTCATGAAATCTGACCAGTTACTAGTCAGTTTTGCACCAGGGGCAAAGGGCAAGGCCATTTCTAAACAAACAATTTCCAAATGGATAGCACACTGTATCCATTTCTGCTACAAACACCATGGGAAACCAACTCCTCGGAGGTCAGAATGCATTCCACTAGGGCAACTTCTACCTCTACAGCATTCCTCAGGGGAGTCCCTACCAGGGACATTCTGGAAGCTGCTACCTGGAGTGCTGTACACACCTTCACCAAGCATTACCAACTACCTCTCTTTTCCAAATCCAGGGCGGGTTTTGCAACAGCAGTCAAAAAACAAACCATAATCCAAAAATCGGCCTTGGTTGCAACAAGATGAAGAAAGATAAAAAATTTTTAAATAAGCAACTAAGAAGTGCTTAGAGAAAAAACTTTAACAAATAAAAATAAAAATAAATCAGATACAATCAGTGAATCAAGCGCTTTCGTCTCCAACCATTTGGAGACTTTATCAAGACAGAGCATGCCCCAACTGACAGAAAATTTATAATATAAAGTTAATTACTCAGCCAATCAACATCCAGGGTTCATAAATAATTCATGAGCAATGATTATGCCTATAATTTACATCTAATAATATCAGATAATCACACACAAAACATTCATCATCCTAAATATTACCCACTATAATACATATAAATACATGGTTCTACCTTAGATAAACGAAATACCACATAACCGACAAGCAGTTAACCGACACGACAACACCGAAAACTGATATCACCGACAACGTAAATAACCGACTCTGAAAACGCCGACATTGGTATGCTAATAGCACCTCTCGCTCCTACCACGTTCCAGGTAATGTAAATAGTTCACTGTCACTATCAGGCATTACAGTTACTATCAAGTAGGTTTGTTCTGTGTGAGTTTTTATGCTATGCTGATTACAGACAATTATCTACATTACCTGGAACGTGGTAGGAGCGAGAGGCGCTATTAGCATATCAATGTCGGCGTTTTCAGAGTCGGTTATTTACGTTGTCGGTGATATCAGTTTTCGGTGTTGTCGTGTTGGTTAACTGCTTGTTGGTTATGTGGTATTTCGTTTATCTAAGGTAGAACCAAATACATACATATATATATATATATATATATATATATATATATATATATATACACATTGGTGAATGTTATGCTGTATCTATTATGTATTTATTTATACATGTATTTATTCATTTATATTACAATGTATTAGGGTTATTTGAAGTGCACAACATATAGGAAATGTTGAGGTTTTATTAGATTTTATTTACACATATTCAATTTTATTTTAATAATGTATTTTATAGTTATGTATTTATATGTATTATAGTGGGTAATATTTAGGATGATGAATGTTTTATGTGTGATTATCTGACATTATCAGATGTAAATTGTAGGAATAATCATTGCTCATGAATTATTCATGAATACTGGATATTGATTGGTTCAGTAATTAACTTTATATTATAAATTTGCTGTCGGTTGGGGCATGCTCTGTCTTGATAAAGTCTCCAAATGGTTGGAGACGAAAGCGCTTGATTCACTGGATGTATCTGATTTATTTTTATTTTTATTTGTTAAATTAAAGTTCTTTCTGTAAGCACTTCTTAGTTGCTCATTTAAAAGTTTTTTATATTTCTTCATCTTGTTGCAACCGAGGCCGATTTTTGGATTGGGAGTTGTGTACACTTACCATAAATGTAGATGTTCAAGTGTATTCACTGTTGTAGTCCTGATTTCCCACCCTCCAGCCCCCTTGTCTCTCTCTCTCTCTCTCTCTCTCTCTCTCTCTCTCTATGTCTATTACTCACCCCTTACTGGGTTATTGGTATTTCCTTTTTAGTGGTGGTGTTTTTCCCACCATAACTTTACTCCCTATTTGGGGGGCTCCTGACATTTAGGGCAAGAAAAACTGATGTAATGGCATTGGCTGTCTGTTTTTATACCACTGACGACCTGACGTCAGTACTGAAGCGACAGCAACCAACGCAGAAATACTAAGTCTCTGGTATTCAGGCCTACTGAGTGCTACCTGCAGGCAGATAACCCAAGTGTGATGACTGCAACAGTGAATACACTCGAACATCTACATTTATGGTAAGTGTACACAACTGTACTTTTTGCCTTAAAGTTATTCCCCCTGGAGATTCTAGGATTTGCTAGTTTAACACTGTGCCACTGTAAGATCATCTCATAAGTGGAAGTGTGTATAAAGGTGGTTGTAAGGTAGCCAACTGTATATGATAATAATCACAGTCACACTATTTAACAAGGATGGACACGAACTACCTACTTATCTAGTTACACAATGTATGCATCATATTATCAGCAACCAGCACCCCATGAGAATCCTGTGTACAAGTGAGACATGCAGCATCTATGAAGGGATGATATCAGCAGTGTATTGCCCAGGGAATGTGTGTGGTAAAATGACATTTACAGCCATCCGGGGTTGTAAATGTTGCCACTGCAAATGTGTAGGAACTAATCCTGAATTCATTTTCAATCAAACACACAGTTGTAGAGGTTAATCACTGCTGTATTCAAACCTCTTACCTGTCTAGTTACACATTCTAGAGAATAATGCAAAAAACACAAGTGCCACAGGAGAAGTCTGACTTAAATTGTTACAGTGCACTTGAATAAGCCCATCAGTGTATTGTGCAGAAAATGTGTTTGTGAAATGTGGGATAACGGGATGGCGGATCATATAGCAGTTTAAAATGTTTCTCCAGAGTAGAAGTTAATTGAACACAGCTGTGTTGAAGTGCATGCTCATCTGACTCTGTACCACCACTAACACACACACACACACACACACACACACACACACACACACACACACACACACACACACGCACACACATTCCCCTCATTGAGTATCAAACCTCCTACCTATCTAGTTACGTAATCTATAGAGCACAGTACTAGTTGTAATTGCCACAGGAAAAGTCTGACTCTTAAAGGGAGAGAGTGCAGTTTTGTCATGGTGACTTTATCATTGTGTTGTAGAGAAGATGTTTCTGTCAAAAGTAGGATAAAGGAGTTGTGTGTATAGTGAAATGATTTCTCCTCAGCAGAAGTGGATACAGCACAAAGCATTGCATACACACATGAATTTCCCACATTGACTGTCAAGCCTCCTACCTACATAATTACATAATTTAGAGAGTGCAGAATTAGTTGATAGTGCCACAGAAGAAATCTGACTTTTAAAGTAAGATAGTGCAATGTTGACAGGATCAATTCATCATTATGTTGCAGAAAGGATGTTTCTTTTAAAAGTGGGATAAGGGAGCTGTGTCAAGAGTTAAATGTATTCTTCTTAGGGTAAGTGGATACAACACCAAGCATTTTACACACACAAGTTTCCCAAACTGAGCATGAAACCTCCTACCTATCTAGTTACACAATCTGGAAAGCACAATATTACTTTCCATTGCCACATAAGTATTCTGACTCTGAAGGAGAGAGAGTACATTTTTGACAGGATGATATCACTTTGTTACAGAGAAGGTGTTTCAGTTAAAAGTGGGATAAGGGAGCTGTGTGTAAAGTTAAATGAATTCTCTCAGTGGAAGTGGCTACACCACAAGGTGTTGCATGCACACACACAGTTTTCCCACATTGAGCATCAAGCCTCCTACCTATCTAGTTACACAATCTAGAGAGCTCAGTGTTAGTCACAAATGACACAGAAGTCAATTTAAGGATGTGAAAAAAGCTCATTTGTACTTATTGAAAATCCACAGTTTGTAGCAGATTGTATTATGCATAGGACATTGTAACAGCACTGCGATTAGCCCATGTAATTACATGCTTCTATAAGATTTAGATAGTATCCTTCATGTACACTGCATCACTGTGAGGGACATGCACCTGTTTCACAATATGGGATGCCAAAGAAATTCATTGTTGTAAACCAGTGGATTATCAATCACACTTTCCTGCCACTTCATTCTGGGATGACTGCCCACCTGTCTTGCCTCATACTTGCAAAATATGCATTGACAAGACAAACAAATAACTCCTACATTGGACAGTGCACTGCAGAAAAACAGTGATGGATTATGTTTGAATAAGTTAACCAAAATAGTAACACAGTTTCAAGTGTAAGCACTGGAGAGCAGACATACTTCAACTGACTGAATTGTTTGAGTCAACATTACTCTGAAATCAAGATAATCTGTTGACAAAAGTAGTCTAGACATATCAACATTGTGCAACTTAAAAATATAATTATTTTCTTTTTTTCATTTATTCTCTGCCAGAAGCACAGTGCTGCCAACCCGAATTTGCTGCTGATGGCAAAATATTAGCACAGGCATAATCATCTCTTGAAGTGTTGAACACAGAATGGGAATTAGCAGTAGTCTATGGATCTCAGTGCCGACCTTCATGCAAAGAAACATTATGCACACACAGCCATGTGTGAATCTGATGGAATATAGAAAAATGTGTTGTTGTCATGCGTCAGCTGTTATGACTCACACATTCAGTTACATTTAATAAATCATTATGTGTATGCTACAGGCCTATTATACAGCACATGAGGGACCAAGCATGTTCTTGCTGGTGGAAACAGTTTTGAATTACAGATGTTTATTGGATGACACAGTACTGGTGGGTAGAGCTGGACAGTTGGTGAAAGGAATCCATAATACAGACATAATAACACATTAGTGCATTTTTAATTTCTGCACATATTTGTGTTATGTTACATTTTAATTTATTAGTATAATTATTCAGGCAAGAGCTATACAAGACAGGCTTCACTATAGGGAACAATCACATTAATATATAGCAGCCAGATAATGGTGTTTTAAGAAAAAGGTGTAGCCAACATTTACAGACATGGGAGTCATACAAAACATTTTCTCATCCATCTGGATTCAAACCTTTTCGAATAAAAAAAATTATACCTGACTAATATCTAAGCAGCCATGCATGCAGTCATAGTTTAGGAAGCTCACAAATTACAGCAGATTTCAGAAAATGAGACTGTATGTATTCATCTTCATCACCTTATGACAACTATAATTTGTACATCCAACTCTTCAGTTTGCTGAAAAGTATATTAAACTGAGTATTTAGCATCACAGCATGAAGTGTAAAAAACTCACAAGATATTGCCATAAGCCATGTAATTCCATTTAGTCTTAGTTACATTTATTGCCCGATACCAGACATTGCATAGATACAGACATGGAAGAAGAATGATACAGAAGAGACAAGATGGATTAACAAGGTAGGGTGGAAGCAGGGACAAAGTAGCCTATGAGAGAAAAGGGTAATGGTGGCTCATAATATATAGCCAAAAGGTACTTATAAAATAGTGTAACAAAAATAGTCAGTAACACTTATCTAATGCTTGGAGTAGAACCCTTGAAAGAAGTCAAAAATCTATCTATACATGTGAACATTATTTTATCATGTTACAAAGGAATTACTACTTCACACCATTTAAATAACACGATTGAATCACAGTGATAATAGAGATATATAGTGACAGAGGAAGAGAGAAATAACTATGTTTTGTGGTACATGTAGCAACATCTATATGCTGTTACTCTTATTAAATCATCATTTATCTGTCATACTCTGCACAATAAAATGCTTGCTATAGGGATTGGATAGTGCAACAAGCATGAAGACATAAGCAGGACAAGACTAGCTTACAATGTGCCCCTGTTGGGGCTGCAGTATTTTTGCAAATGATGTCTTGCTGCACTATTCAAATTGTATGTTAATGAAATGTATATGGAGAAAAATTCAGATGTTTGCAGTTAAATATATGCTAGAAATATGAATTATCATGAAATAATAATTTGACCTAAAGCTGCAATCAACCCCACTACACTGTGCAAAAATATCAGTCTATAAACAAGGCAATTATCTCAACATGCCAGATAAGAACTCTTACTTTTTTATATCCATTAGCCTAAGAACTGTTGCATTAACTGTTTCACTGTACTACCTTTAGTCTGTCTTTACTCTGTATTCTCATAGCACAGTAGATTTAAGAACATTTGTGTGAAAGTAACCAGACCACTGAGGCTGAAATTAAAATTTTCAGCTTTTGCAATAAGAACTTAAACAGAGTTACCCTCCCTCAACATTGTTGTGCAATGCCAATGTCAGCACAAATGCTGAGGACATAAAGTGAAGGTTTTTCCATGGGCCATTTCTGGCCATGTGTGCTGTGAATCTATTTTTCAGGCCAGATTAAATGTATGAAAAAAAGGTGTATAAGACAGTGGTGACGATGGGAAAATGAGATTGGCAAGCACAGAGCAGGACATGGGGAAATTACAGGAATTTGCAAGAGAGTGTTTGGAGAGCACCATACCTATCCACTTCTTTACAACATAAATGTACAGTTGCACACACTATTTCTTGAAGTTGGAGAGTCACCACATCACTGATAGGTGACAACAACACAGTAATTTTGTATGGCCTGGACCAAATCAAGTGTATCAACATGACACATAGGTGAGTTGGAGAGCTATGTATGGCATGTAATTTTCTGTGGGACAGGTGCCCAATTTTTTTGGAGGTGTGAGAAGAATATTGTGGAAGATGTGTAGGAATGAGAGGATCAGGTAGGTAGGGTAGGTAGAAGCATACCTCTCAATGTCTTAGCACAATATGTCTGGACAAAGCCTGACAAAATGGGGGGACAAAGTTCTAAAAATAGGGACACATTTTAAATATTGCTCTTAACTTAGAAAGTTGCTAGAGTAACTGGGTTTGTTTTAATATACATTTTCTGAAGGATTTGAAGTCTGAAAATCAAATGTATGTACTTATTTAATGAATTCAGTCCTAAGATCATCCCAGTGATTTGCCAGAAAACCATAAATTCTATGAGGAGCAGACCATAAATTTGAGGGAAAAATCTGGACATTCTGAGAAAATCTGTACAGTTGAGAGGTATGGTTAGAAGGCATGTGCAGATATACAGGACATACAAGAAAGACAGGGATGGTGATGGAGACAAAAGGTTGGGGTAGCTTGACTGGGGATAGGTAGGGGATGTCAGAGGATGCACTCACAGCCAGCTTGAGAACAGTAAGAATCTAGTCCTCACCCTCAGAACTGTGATCACCATCTCCATTATCAGCTGCCTGGGTCAGTGCCAGATGTGGCATCATTTCTACAATCAAAGGAAGGAGCTCTCAACCCTGCCAATATGTGCACCAAGGTTCTGCTCCATTATATTCTCCATGAGCCCTTTCATGTCCTGCCAGGTAACAAAATGCAACCTCCACTGCTACTGCCCCCAGAGAGTACCATTGATCCAGCAGTCAGGGCAGAGCTGGCTGACAGATATAGGGCAGGCAGGGCAGAGGTTGTGGAGGTAATGCTGACAGGTCATGACTCCAAAATGCTGGGCGCCAGTGCTGCTATCTGTGGAGGTAAGGTGGGTTGAGCTGCAGTGGTCGGTCTACCTTTGTTTGCATTTTGTTTTCAGTAGCAAGGCATTCAAATAGCAGAATGTTAATAAACTGTAACCCCCCCCCCAAAAAAAAACAGAAGAGAAAAGGGGTAGGGGAGACAGCAACTAGATAATGAGATCAATGGCATGTCACATTAATTTATTTATTCAACACACTTTTTGTGGAATTCATCAATAGTTATGATAATTTACTATTGTACAGCATTGCCACATCCATATATAATGTGAAGGTATTAATGTGTCATAAAATAAACAAATCTCACTGCTAGGATATAAGAAAAATGAGCATTTTTTCCTATGATGGATAGAATATATGCATTCAAATGTTATAATTGCAATTACCATATTTGAATTATTCCTGACATATTATGGCCATTAATATTTTAGAAATACTATTCTGTAATAAAAGCTATTTGCTGCTTTTGGGTATTGAACCCACACACTGTTAAACTGGTGTTCTCATTGCCTAATGCAAGTAGCAAGTGTTATTGAGGAAGGCACACATGCTTGATATCAAGGTTGAGGTATATCTGCTTGAGATGCTAGTGACAGGTGAATGAAAATAGTTATCTGCCTTGAATTTGGTCCTAAGCCATACATAGCCAATGTCTCACTTAGAAGACTTTATATCCCCTAGTGTGTCAACGTTTGATGCTATTTCCAATGAAGCTGTACAGAACAAAAAAACAAATATATATGTATATCAACGCATAATGAGTAACTGCAAATGCTGGCTAGATAACTAATGTGATATCATAGACAAGACATAGGTCAGTATACTTACACAACTGAGGGGTGTTCACAGTCCTAAATTCAGCCTCCCTCTCAGCTTCTTAAGATCACTATAGTAATGATGACATTGTTCACCAGTATGTGGAATGCCAGTTGCACTGGAGACAGCCTTGGCTAAGCTAATCCAAGCCTCATTCTTATACTGAGCCCTGGTATAATCCCTCATAAGCAGCCAAAGGCTGTATCACTTCACAAGGTGTGACACAAAATTCCTGAACTCCTCTACACCCCACCCTTATGCTCTATATTTAGCACCATTCTCTCTATTATCAACCACATCTTCAGAAGTCAAGCTAACAATATATGTCAGAATTGATGATCAGTTTAAATCTCATGTGTAACAGGCTCTGTACAAAGAAACTCAGCCTTGCTAACTGCACTTGCATAATTGAAAGTATATGGATTCCCTGGCAGACACATTGGTACTACTTACATCAAATAGCACTAAAAGTGTGAAATATGGCATTTGGATTTGCCATGTATGATGCTCAGTCTATTGACACATGTCTATTGTTCATCACCAAAATGCTTAATAGCTTGGCTTTTAATCTCTGCTATTTGTAAGGATAAATAGGATGCATTGTGACATATTTTGATTTTGGAGCTTAAACTCTGTTAAAATTTTGTTGTACCAGTTGGGAATTAAACCCATGGGATAAAATATGCAAGCATTGAAACTTAGCTTATTAATTCTCATTGCCACAGAAGAACTTCCTTTTAAGCATGGCACTTAGAGATATACTAATTTTAGAACGAATGGGCATATATTTCGGAGAGGCTTGTATATATATATATATATATATGTGTGTGTGTGTGTGTGGGGGGGGGATTTTAATTAGTTCTGGAAATGCATTCTTATGGAAAAGTCAGTTTGTAAATTTATTTCAGATGGATGGAGTGGCATGACCTGAGTAGTACAGGTTGGGGTATGTTACATATATACTTCACAAGACATAACTGCCCTAAACACATAGTTAAGATATTTGATGAGACATGATGAATATAACAAAAGTATTGTGCCCATCATACATATGCAAGAGCATTTTAAATTAAAGATCATTATTGGCATGTTCAAGAAATTGTACACACTTTATCTAGAGGTTATATGAGAAGCATTAATTATATATGCTAAAGATAAAAGTTTACCTATATAAACATTACTGATATATTGTTTGTAATAAACATATGTAACATTTTTATCTGTCTTTAGTTTTACATTTCTAATCAAAATGCTGTAAGAACTGGGATTCTGGCACCCTTTGTAAAAGTGTCTTTTAGTTGGATTAGAACCCTTAATCACATGCTCTGTTTATGTAATCTCACTGCACTTACACCTTGTGCCACAGAGATAGACAACTGACAGATGGAATTTCTCGACTTATTGCAGTCCAAAGTGTTGATGAAAGCATACCATTGCCAGGGATTTTTGCACTACAGAAGGTAGCCTAAACTAAAATTTTCACTTTTTTCCTTAGGCAGTGTGTGACAAAAAGAGATACTGCTGGCACAGCTGGCTGGAATTTTGTAAATAATTATATGTCATTGGTGAATATTGAAATGATTTATACAAGATGCCTGTGTTACAAATGTATTAGAAATGTATATGTATATTAAACTGCTCTGTACGGATGTTTGTGTTGAAAAGGTATCTGCAAAAGTGCTGTGTTTAAAATGTATCCACAGTGTGCCGTGCTGGAAGAGAGCAGAAATGTGCATGCACTATTGTAACTGTTTAAATGTCTATATTTTAACAGTGGAAACTGGGATATTAGACTACACTATTCAGACTAGTAAACTTTAGAAAAATCTCTGAAATTAAATTACTTTATAGGACACAATAAAGAGGCTATCTGTCAAGTTTTCAATGCAGCTAGAGACACAGAGTTTGTGCTAGGAAGCTTTCTGTATTGTCCTTGGAGTGAACTAATTGCTACTTTTGAAGCATGAAGAAATGCAATTGTTTTATGATTTCCAGCATCTGCGGAAAGCCTTTGTTTGTATATATTTACAGGTAGATGCTAAATGCTGCCAGCTTCTAACAATGGGGGTTTTGGCCTGGGAACTAGAAGTCAGATGACCAGAAATGATGTCAATCTGCAAGCTATCCCAGCAGTAATATTTTAGATATTAATTTGAGAAGTCTTTTAGTGAGTCAGAGGATTCTGTATTATGTCTTGGACCTGACAACAAGAGGACCCATTCCCTACACATCCGCCTTGCTCTAATGAAGAAAGTTTCTAGGGAACAGTATAACTCTCTTTGATACATTCAGAAATATAGTAAAGCTTAGTTTAAATGTTTTTATTTGTGTGAGCCTGTACTGCAATGTTATTTTAAATATTTCCTGTGGTTTTGAACTCTGATGTCACTGTGAATATATATTGTGCATTGTCTTGTTCTTTTATTATTTATTATTAAATATATATTTTAAATCTCATTGTGGTTGATCTGGTGTAGAGATATTTATGTTTTGACAGTACTTACATATTTATTTGGTAACACTGTGTGGGCCACTCCTAATATCCTTGCTCTTGGTCAAGCTACCATTTGTATTAGTATTAATTTTACAGAGTAAGTTTGGACACCCTTTTTTAAGGGCCTTAAAGTAGCTGATAAGGAGTGACTGGTGGCAGTGGAAACTACCTTATAGACTTGGCAGAAGGGGCATAGCTTGCAAACCTGTGCCAGCCTTTCCCATGTGTGTGTGTGTGTGTGTGTGTGTGTGTGTGTGTGTGTGTGTGTGTCTGTGTGTGTGTGTGTAAATCAAACATCAAAGAGTGTGTGGTCAGCTACTCAGGCAGAGACATGAAGCACTGATTGGACAGAGAGAGTGCTGGAGGTCTTGGCTTGGTCACTCAGCTGTGATCTCAGCTCTATAGCTATGCCAGTGAGAGTCTTATTGGGGATTTGGAGAAAGCGTGAGAAACCATCTCCGGACTGACTGTTTTCTCTGTGTGCTTTTAAGGGAAATTGCACTTGATGCAGGGAGCTGCATCTGGAAATACTGTGTGTGTACTTGTCATCCTGCCAGTGAATGTCCCTCACTGCTGCCAGTGGTGAAGATTGAGGCTCCTTGATTACTGGTTGGCAGTGTTGGGTTGTCACACAGTGATATACACTGATGAAGGGTTTTACCCGAAAGCTTTGTTTGAATAAACAGCTTTTTTGTTATATTTGTCACACAGTGAACCATGTTTGCATGCTGCCAATTACAGTGCAAATGCAAAAGGCATTTGAAATAAATATATGAACAAGAATAAAGCTGACACTGAAATGAATTCAATCAATGGGTATATGTAGCAATGCCCACAGCAGGAAGTGTATTCAAGTGACACATTCATCCTTCTCACATCTACTTATGACATTAGACATGTAATTTGAGGAACACATTAACTGAGAATAGTGGAGTTATACACTACAAGACAGCAACACAAAGAAATTTGTATAAATATATATTCATGCCACACTCTATGAAATTATTAATTAACTGTATCTGAACCCTACATCACCTCTGTTTATTGTCTTAATTCACTTCAGTTACACATTATGCCACAGGGATTATCTGAGATGTGGAATTTAGTCATACAGTGCTGTCCAGAGCTCCAACAAAAGTGCAACATTGCTGGATGTGTTTGCGCTACATAAAGCAGCCTAAAGTAAAATGTTTACATTTTTCCTTAGGCAACGAACCCTGCTTGTGTGTGCAAATGCAGATTAAAACAATACATATTGAGAATAATTGAAAAGTGATCTCTTAAGAATTTTAACAATACATCATCTGCCTTATTTCTCTCAATTCACTTTACTTACACCTTGTACCACAGAGTTGGACATCTGTCAGGTGAATTCTCTCCAGTCATTACTATTCAGAGTTCTTACAGTTATGCACTGATGCCAGGTTTATTTGTGCTACAGAAGGCAAGCCAAATTAATTTTTTCACTTTTTTCCTTAAGCCATGAAAGTTCATTTCACACTGCCAAGCAGCATGCAAATAAAGAATGCAACATTTACAAAAATTGTTTTGGATAATAATTTAAAGGAACATGAAAGAAATGAAAGTGAATAGCAAGCAGTCAGCAAAGCTACTACTTCATTACCTTGACAAATTCAGCCTTCTAACATCTCCTTCCAACATTACTACTATCATTTGTGACTCAGAATATCAGGACTTTAGGCAATGCCTTGGGAATGGAAAAGGAGACAGGGAACAGGAGAAATGCTTTCATTTTTCACAAAGCACACTCAATTAATATTGATATAATTTCCAGTGACATATCTGTCCTTCACTTTTAGTCCATACTGATCTTACTTGTGTTTCCTACCTCATGTCATTCATACACCAAAATGATTGTCAAGATTTATTGTGACGTCAGAAAACAAAACCAGTGCTGAGGAAGAGCGGAGTCTCTGTTGCAACAAAAGTCTGATAAAATAAAACCAAACAAACACTACTCAAGGCTAAAATTCAGCTTTAATAAAATAGGATAAGTGCTTTCACTAGTCCAAGGTAGCTTCATCAGATCATAACAAGTACAAAATGAGCAGCAGATTTAAATAATACAAAGTAACCATTCAAAGTTTCAATATAGGTCACATGATCTTAAATGTGGTCTTAAAGGTACCACATCATTCAACCCAAAACCCCTGTCTGGTTGCATTAACACCATCCATCTAGCTTCATTACATTCAGTTCTATTAATAATGTCACCCTTTCCTTTATCAAAAAATGTTACCTGCAAAACATAAAAACTTAAACAATGAGTTTCACCATAGTTAACATGCTTGGCCAAAGCATTCTTAAAAATCACATCTACCAATCTCATATATATGTTCCCTAATTTGTTCACTTAATATTCAATTTGTTTTGTTGACATAAAAACAACTGCACACTTGGCATCTAGCTAGGTCTACTAAGTGACATATAGAACAATCAGCATAATGGCAAAATATAAAGACTCTAGCCATCTCTGCGTGAATAAAGGAATTGCTGTTATCTATGTATTTACAATAGGCACAAGCTCTACATACAAAAGTACTCTTCCTATCAGAGTACCTCAATGAATCATTATCAATGTTTTTATTTTTATAGAATAAAATCATCTTAAGAGATTTCTTATTTTTGAAATAAAATTTAGGTCTGTCACCCACTATATTCTTAATTGTCTCATCCCCAGTGAGTACTGACCATTGATTTCTCAACACATCACAGATGGCTCTGGTATCCATTGTATAAAAGATAGGTACTTGCACTGAGTTATTCCTTCTTATATTTTGAATTCCTTCATTGCTCAAGTCCCTACATGAAAAATATGGTCTCCACCTCCGTATCCTATCAGTATTCTCAGGGGTTATCAGGCAGTGGCCCTGTTGTGAAATCATTGGGCAATACTCACTGTGGATGGAACAATTAAGAATATAGCAGATTATAGAATTAAGAATATAGTAATTAACAGATTTAAATTTATCAGCGGAGAATAAAGTGAATGACATCACTAAAGTGAAAATTACAAAAAGTTCTTATGCTGGATTGAGTGACTCCAATAATCCACTAGTGGTACACAGTAAAATCAACAGAAAGCAACCACCAATTAGTACTGAGACTTCAGTGTTTTTTCATTCACTCCTTCTGCCAATCAGTGACAATCATATGAACACACTCTCACCTGTGAAAGGAAGTAAGTGGCACAAGCAGTCATTGGATCCAAGTCCGTGCTCGACTATTCCACAGTTTTGGGAACAGAAAAGGATAACTTGATTTGGAATATGTCTTCAGTGGTTTTGACAGAACAGTAAGAGACACTTTTAGAAAAGAGACTATTGTTTATTCCATTGACAAGAGGAGAGCTATGTGAGACTGTTTTTGACATTAAAGTGTTTTTAGGAAAACAAGCAGTTTTAATCCTGTCTTACACCCTTTATTAGAGGCATATGTTAAAGTTTGTAAAATGAAATTGCATGAGTTGCTTGAGAATTTAGATAGGGGAAGCATGGATATTTGAATTTGATGAAAGATGAGTAGTTAGCCATCCAACAGTTAAGAGCTAATGAGTTGCTTGCTATTAGACCAGTATATAAGGGTGTTGCCATCATTTTAATGGACCATGCTTTTTATTTATATTGAAACTTTGAGTGGTTACTTTGTATTATTTAAATTTGCTGCTTATTTTGTACTTGTTATGATCTGATGAAGCTACCCTAGAATAGTGAAAGTGCTTATCCTATTTTATTAAAGCTGAAATTTAGCTGAGAAGAGTATTTGGCTTTATTTTATCTTATTTATTGTGACCTCCAATAAAATGATCTGTGAACAGGTTTCAGTCCTTGCATCACCCATACTGTTTATCTAAGCTGAATACATTTGCACACTATGCGTCAGAGATAAGTACGTGACAGCTTGAATTTTTGCACTCAGTACTATCCTGAGTATTGAGGAAATATTATTATTTATTGCCAGTCTCAATTGCATTATTGATGGCATTCCATATTAAATTTGTCAGTTTTTACTTTGGGCAGTGAATTGCTGTTCACTGCTACTGACTGCTGCCAGTCAAACATGTGAAACAGAGCACAAATGTTCAAGAAAGAAAATAAAATGACACATTTTAAAACAAGAATTTAAAATATAAATTCTCATGTTTCCTCAACATTATCTTGCAACAGGAACTTGTATGGATATTAACCATCAGACCATGGTATTAAGAACTATCATTTAAGATAATTTCCCATATTTGCCACAGACAGTAACATATATTAACAAAGAGTACTAGTATTTAGATGTACTAAAAATGTGGCATTTTATCAAGTCACATTGAAAGTGCAACAGAAACAGATTTTAAAGTGGTCTTTTCTCATTTTCCAGTAAATGTTTGAATGTGTGGGATACTGGCAGCAGTTAGAATACCCATGTTCTCTTATAATATTAAAGACCACAAATAATGTTGGTGTATTCCTCTCTATTTTATGGTGCCTCATTCCATTTTTTATGCTTTCCTAACAGCAATGCTTTCAGACTTTTATTGCATATGGTATCTGTATCATGCTTAATGTACTCTCTTGAATATGTACAACATTTCTTAGTAAGAGTCAGTAACTGTTGTCATTAAAACATCATTTGGATGTTAGGAATATTGTTTTCCTAACTCAGCCAATGTACTTTCAGACTTTTTGTTATGTCTCTTCTCCCTGACACCCTTAATAAGTGCACATCAAAGATGGGACTGTAAAACACTGATTTTTCCTGCAGTCTGACTATTCATAGTCACCTACAAACCATTAGAAGGTAACACTTCTCAATGTTCATCCTCACAGTGCTAGAGCATGTGCATGGAATTGTGTAGCTCCTTGCATCATGTTTACCTTCCCTGCAGTTAGTGCAGATTGTGGTATTCAGGAATGCTAATGATTTAGCACATCATTTGCATACTCGCTATGCCCACAGGGCTGATTCTGCATTTCATAAAGGTAATTGTCTAGCTAATGCACTAGTATCATTGTGGGGAGATTGCTATGATCCAAAGAGCTCAATACTAGTAAATACACACAACTTTTTGGCATTTATCTACTTTTTACACTGTATTTTTGCCAAGGCATATTGCTATTTCTTACATAATACTTTTAGTTTAAAATTAAGGATGAATTGCAGTGCCCAATACAAACCATTTTTACTTTGTCATATGCTGTTGGCAGACCCCATTTATATCAGTTATTTGCATTACAAAGTTTGGTACAGAATGCTACCTAACATATATTTTGGAGGTTTTAATTTTGTGGGATATGAACAGTTATTGCAGAAGAGTGTAGCATAATTTTGTAGCAAGGTCAGCTATCTTCACATGTGTTAGTGCAAAGACCATGTTAAATTTACGATAGTTACCTGAATGCTCTCCACAACAGTTGAGATAGCAGTATAATTGTTTCTGGACATTGTGAATTAGCATTGTTAATGCTGCACTGTATTGCACAGTTAGTCAAACCTGTTCTCAGTATTACAGAACTCTTTTATTTGTTATTTTATAAATATATTTTAGGGGGATTTCTTAACTTGTGTGTAGTCATAGGGAGCATTATCTTTTAAATTGTTGTAAGCATGATGGATGTACACATTCATACATAATTGAGTAAACAGCCATCCTGTCTGTGTATTATAAATTTAATTTTGTGTTTGTTTTCTGTTTTATCTCATGCAGGGACATGATGCCCATGAGAAAATCTATACCCCACAAGCCACCATTAACTGAGACAGAAAATGAGGTTGTTATCCAGGCCTTATTTTGCCATGGAGCTTTAACCTTAGGGACAGGTAGAGGTGACCGATCTGCCTGAGAAAGACTATGGCAGCAGATGGTCAATGACATCAGTGCTGGTGGCGGAACTTGCAGCACCATTAGGCACCCTAGTCAACCAAATTCCACTGATCCAGGAAATTATAGACCTATCAACATAACTAGCCTGATTTGCAATGCCATGGAATGGATTATCAAGGATGTCATTAACAAGGACATTGTCAACCTCCAAGCACTCGATCCCACACAGTGTGGTTTCATCAATGGGAGGTCATGCCTGTTAAACTTGGGCAACTTCTTTGAGACAGTCACCAAAGTCATGGACTAGGGGAAGATGATGCATATCACCTATCTTGACCTGGCCAAACCCTTTGATACTATTCCCCACTCGGGTATAATAGATAAACTATCTCAACTAGGCATCAATTCGTATCTTACCAGATGGATAGCAAACTGGCTCACTGATAGAACCCTCCTAGTTAAAATAGGGGAAACCACCTCAAGCAGTAGACACATAATGAGAGGCGTACCCCAGGGATCTGTCTTGGGGCCTCTGTTGTTTGGGATATACTTTTCTGAGGTGCAGACTAAAACCAATGGGCTATGGTGACCACGTTTGCAGATGACTGTAAGCTGGGTGATGTTATCAATTCCCCTAGTGATGTAGACATCCTCCAAGAGGGTCTCACCCAAAGAAATGACTGGTGCCATACACATGACCTCAAACTGAATGCCAAAAAATGCATCATCATCCCCTTTGAGGAGAGTAGCATCTCCACAAATTATCAAATTATCACATTGATAACAAGATTGTAAGCATGCAATCAGTCATGAGAGACTTGGGCAACCAGGTTGATAGCAACCTGATGTTTGACTACCATATTGCTTCCATTGTGTGAAAGGCTTCCTACATGGCCCACCTCATGAGGAAGGGTATCTCATCCAGGGACAAGGAGGTTATAACATCCATGTATTCTTCCCTTATAAGACCCATTATTGAGTAGAATGCCCCTTTTGGCATATACCTCACAAAGCACATGCAGGAGCTGGAGAGACAACAGAGTTTCCTCACCAGGAGAATAGATGTCCACAAACATCTACCCTACACAGATAGGCAAAAAGCCCTCTCTCTCTACTCAGTCTCATACAAACTCCTCAGAGGTGACCTCTGTCTGGCATACAAAGCAATCTCAGACCACACCTTGATGGGGTTCATGCATATCCACAAATCAAGCCTGACTTGAGTAACACACACGTGTGACCTCAACCTGGTCTGTGACATCAATTAGACTTGTTGGTGGGACAGATTTGTGTCCCAGAGACTGCCACTTCTGTGAAATAGACTCCCACTCCACATCAAGCAGAGTACCTCATTAACCATTTTTAAGCATAACCTGGATAACTGGATGGGGAACAGAAAATACACCCCTGGGATTCCACCTCTGTCCTTGCTGGGCAAGGGCATTGGGTGCTGACTTGTTGGAACATGGGCTAAATTCTTGGTTAGGCTTGTATGGGCCTCAGGGTCAATACCCTAGTAACTTCCCATGATTCTATGATCATATGGAAAGCATGAGAAAAGTTACTCCCAGATATGTCTCAACGCAAATGATATGATATCCTCCGCCCACTGTAGAGCAGCTGTAGTTGCCTGGGAACAGGTGGCTATGGGAGGTGTCCCTGCTACTGAAACACCACTAACTGAAACAGAAGAGTTCCTGTCCACTGTCAGAGATCCAAATAGCTTGGAAGAGGATTCGCACAGAATCCTTAATGTTGGTGCTGATGTATATGACAGACCCAGTGTGTCTCAAGCTGAACTTCCAGGTATTAAAAATAAAAATAATTGTTAAGTGCCATTGTTATATTTTTATATGCATATATCTTATGTCTGATATATCTAGAGCCAGAAATAAGTGTTAGTCAGATGACACAGTAATAGAGAGATAGAGGAAGTTGTTGTTGTTGTTGTGTGTGTGTGTGTGTGTGTGTGTGTGTGTGTGTGTGTGTGTGTGGGGGGGGGGGTTCAACGGATTTTTATATGAGAACATTTTTAATCTGCTCATGTAGAGGGGATTGTTCTCTGTTTCTTGTTTCATTTGCATTGTGATACTTATCAATCTTCTTTCCTTTCCCTTCCTTACATACATGGACATTTGGATTGTAGGCTGTAAGACCCCCTGCACATGGTAAACACACATTTGGTTATTGTTATTACTGTATATAAGGTAGATTCAGGTCTAACTGAGAGTAAAATCTGTATTGCTTTAGCATCTATTATAGTTTAACATACCCTTCATATAAGAAAAGGTTTTGATCAATTGTATTCCTTATTTCTCTGTTGATTGTGTTCATTGCTTGTTATTGGAGGTGATCCTGACAGTGGCACTATGAAACTCCTAACACCTGATGTCAGCATATCAGTAGCCACTGATGATGATGGTAGCAATGAAGTGGCACAATGTGGGGATGTAGAGGGCCAGTCTGACACAGAGGTTATGGCTCCCACATCTCCTGCACATTGTTTGGACACAGTCAGTATGCTTATGCATACCCATGACACAGAGATTTCTGGTATAGGACAGGTTGAGGGAGGCGCAGTTGATCAGGTAGCATGTTTTTTCTGGTTGCAGAGATGTTTGCTTCACTTCTCCGCCATCATGAGGGTGAGATGCCACACAGGAGTGTTGGTAGGGTTACTTAGAGGAGTTCTGCTGTCCATCCTCCTCCTGATACTTGTGTGTCATTAGGTGCCACCAAACATATGTTTAGGGATGTAGTGGAGGCACACGCACATTCCACTAGAGCCTTTGAAGAGATAGCGTGAGTACTAAATATCATGCATTATGATGTACATGACTCCCAGAACTGTGTGGCTGACTCCTTGGACAGGATGAATGACATACTGGATCGGTCAGTGTCTGTGATGGAACATCTGCTGGGGGAGGGTGGGCATCCATGTTGTCGGAGAGCTACTACATCTTCTGGTGTTATCAGATGTGGATGTGCAAGATCCTCCTCCCGTAGTGACATTGCTTCCACTGCTCTGTCAGTGATTGCAGTGTCCACACCCAGACATATTAGGCCACAGGGTCATGGTCCTGGACATAGTTATGAGAAGAGCTCATTTAGAAGGCATCACTCATATTCAGGTAGCACCCTGATTTCTAGCTAGGACTGTGGAAGTAGCAGTGCAGCTCCTGACAGATGTGGTTTTCACGGTCGGGGGTGATGATGCTGAACTGACTACTCTACCATACATTTCTCTCACCTGTCCTAGATGCCAGGACATAGTGCTAGCACAGTACTTGATTGTGGTCATGTAGACACACACACACACGCGCACACACACACACACACACACACACACACACACACACACACACACACACACACACACACACACACACACACACATTGAAAATAAAATCACTTGCCCATACTACTTTGTGCACAAGCAAGCTACCTAAACATTACTGTTGAGTGTTATACATCTGTTGGTACTGGCCCTTAACACTGTGTATTCTGATAGATAATGTAACAGTCAGTAACATTAGGAAATCCAGTGAACTCCACAGGAATAAATAAAAGAATAAAAAAAATCATTGGAACCATGAACCACTCTAAGCCATCTTTAATTATCCAGAATAAAATGCATAGATAATTTTTGATGTATTAGCTGAAAAGATTGGCTTAGCTATAGTTTCCCTCTGTAACATGACTTCTTTGTATGTGTTCTCTAGACTTGTAGTTATAACCCTTTGATGTTCTTTTTTCGGCATTTTGTTGATGACCACTTTTTTATGTGGAAAGGAGAGATTGAGAGTTTTAATTTCATTGTTAATATTTATCTGATACAGTCTCTTTTATAGGTTGTAAGACAATATAGATTTTTAGATATTACAAGTTATAAAGAAGAGAAGGGAACATTAGGTATTAAATTATATAAAAAAACAGCAAAAAAGAATGCATACTTACTGTGATGCCCCTGCACTGGCCCAGTAATCAAGGACACAACAATACCACACCAAGAACTTTATTACATAAAGCTTTCAGGTCTACACCCTTCATCAGTATGAAATAATACAATAAATCAACATTTAAATAGGAGAAACCATAGAATCACATGCTTCAGCCCATCCCACATCCTAACCAACAATCAAACCTTAAAGAAATATCAAGTCACAAAATTACTTAATGCTGCCCATAGAGTACAGTTTAAAAGCATGATAGAAAATACTTTACTAAACATACATATAGAACTCCTTCTACAAATAGAAAACTTAAAATCTATTAAAACACATTATTCTATATAAATTTCAATAATCATTAAAAACAAATATAAGCACACACATATACATACACATATACAATACACACACACACACACATATATATATATATATATATATATATATATATATATATATATATATATATATATATATATATATATACATACATACATACATATATATATATACACACATGCTCATACCTATACACATAACTTAAACATGCAAAAACTAATGCACTATAATGTAAAACATTGTCAAGTGCTCTGAAACCATTGTGCATAAGTTATTTAAAAAACTTGTTAAAACCTCTCCCTCTGCTTCTTAACCAGTACAGGCTTCAAGCTGACTGCATTGTTTAGACCAGGAGTTGTATCTGCCTGGAGCCTAATAATCCACTCCAACTCTTTCAACTCTAAAGTGTTATTGATATCACCTTTCCTTATACTCACTTCTACTTTACTTAACACCCTAAACTTAAAGACATGTTTTTCACCTTTATCTATAACATGCTTACTCAAAGCATTTGTTAATACCTTTCTCCTTATTTCTGATTTATGCTCCACCATTCTCTCTCTTAACTTCCTAATCGTTTTGCCCACGTAAAATGATGTACACAACACACATGTAGCCAAATAAACTACCCTTTCCTCATTACATGCCATTAACATTCTTAAAGTAAAAACTTCTCCACTTATGGGATTCCGAAATATATTATCTCCTTCATATAAATCATTGCAGCATGAACAATCGTAACACTTCATTGTTCCAGCTGCTTTATTTATTCCCTTAAGTTTTGTTTCAAAGTCCTTATAACATAGCTTTTGCTTCAAAGCCTCAGAGCTGCTATAGGCAAACCTTGGCCTATCACCCACAATAGATTTTATCTCAGGCATAGCTAATAAAATTGGCCAATTCCTCTCAGTTATATTACACTCATTACGGGTGTTCAAATTATACGTTGTCAAATACCTCACAGTTTCATTAACTACATGTGGCCCATCACTACCTACCGCATTGCCTCCATCTAAAATTGGTCTATACATAATCTGCCTTTCCTTTATCACTTCCTCACCTATTTTATCTATTAACTGTTTAGGATAGCCACTCTTTTCAAACTCTTGTGACATACTCTCCATCTGCTCACTAAAAATATTGTCAACTATATTTAGCTTACTCATTCTAATAAACTGTGCTTTCATTATTCCTTTAAAGATATGAGGGGCATGCATACTACCCCTATTCACATACCTCAATACATTAACCTCCTTTCTAAAGACCTTAGACTCTAATCTATTATTAACCTTAAATAAAGTTACATCCAGGAAATTCATACTACTACACGAAGCTTCCATTTTAAACTTTAGAAAATCAGTCGAGCCATTCAGATATTGTATATAGGTTTCCAGCTCCATAAAGGAACCTTTCCATATCAAAAAACAGTCATCCACAAATCTTTCATCAAACAAAACTTTCTCATTCAGTCGACTATTTTTATCCGATATAACCCTTTTCTCCCATTCATAAAGGACTAAGTTAACATATGTGTTAGCAATGGGCGTACCCATTGCCACACCTGAAAGCTGTAAGAAAGGTTCACCATCAAAAATGAAGACATTATGTAACAAAACCACTTCCAAATTAGAACAAATAGTCTCAATGTCTCTTCCGTACATCCTTATCTCATTATTCAAACATTCACGTATGGCATTAACTCCATAAGTATTGGATATGACGGTAAACAACGAAGTAATATCCATAGTAACCATAATATATTCATCTACATCACTACTCAATCCCCAGTTATAGAGACTACTTAAAAAATCATTTGTATCCTTCAACACAGTAGAACACATTTTTAAATACTTCCCCAAAATACTCTGTAGACATTTGGAGATAGGTAATCAAGGAGCCTCAATCCTCACTACTAATACCAGTGAGGGGCATGCACATTGGGAGGATGACAAGTACACACACAGTAAAGTACAATTTCCCTTAAGAGCACACAGAGTTCACAGTCAGTCTGGGGCTGTTTTCTCCCTCTCTCTCCAGATCCCCAATAAGACTCCCCACTGGCACAGCTATAAGGTTAAGATCTCAGCTGAGTGGTCAAGCCAAAACCTCCAGCATCCACTCTGTCCAACCAGTGCTTCATATTTCTGCCCAAGTAACTGATACACACACACTTTGAGATATGATTTATATACAAGCACGCAGACACTCCTGGGGAAGGCTGGTACAGGTTTACTAGCTATGACCCCTTCTGCCTAGACTATACAGTAGTGCCACCTGCCACCAACCACCCTTATCAGCTACTATAAAGGCCCTTACCAAAGGGTGCCAATTATTCTGTGTAATGTTACTGTTATCCAAATAGTAAGTGTGACCCGAACTTTTAAGGCTATTTAGTTGTGGCCTATATAGTATCACCAAATACATAATGAAGTACTCTAATAGCTCAAATATATCTAAACAAAATCAGCCACAATTAAAGGTTTAAAACTATTTAATAATAAAAGCACACAACAATACTCATTAACTCAACACAGTGACAACAGAGTTCAGAATCACAGGGAATATTTTAAAACAACATTGAAGGACAGTGTCACATAAATACAGAAAACAGCTAGACTATTTTTACTATTTTCCTATCTAGCTCTAAGAGAGATACTAGAATCTACAGTGGATATAAAAAGTTTCCACACCCCTGTTAAAATGCTAGGTTTTTGTGATATAAAAAATGAGATCACAATAAATCATTTCAAAACCTTTCCCACCTTTAATATGACCTACAACCTGTACAGTTCAATTGAAAAACAAACAAATCTGTTAGGGGAAAAAATATAAAAAATAAAAACATACAATACGCTGGTTGCATAAGTGCGCACACCCTTAAACTAATAGTTTGTTATGTGTACACACCCTTAAACTGATACTTTGTTGAAGCACCTTTTGATTTAATTGCAGCATTCAGTCTTCTTGGTTAGGAGTTTATCAGCATGGCACATCTTGACTTGGCAATATTTGCTCACTCTTCCTTGCAAAAGCGCTCCAAATTTGTCAGATTGAGAGGGCATCCCTTGTGCACAGATTTTGTACTGGATTTAGGTCTGGGTTCTGGCTGGGCCATTACAAAACTTTAATTTTCTTCTGGTGAAGCCATTCTTTTGTTGATTTGGATGTATGCTTGTTGTCATTGTGTGTTAAAAGGTGAAATTCCTCTTCATCTTCATCTTTCTAGCAGATGCTTGAAGGTTTTGGGCCAAAAGTGACTGGTATTTGGAACTGTTCATAATTCCCTCCACCTTGGCTAAATCCCCAGTTCCAGCTGAAAAAGTAACCCCAAAGCATGATACTGCCATCGCCATGCTTCACCGTGGGGATGGTGTTCTTTTGGTGATGTGAAGTTTTGTTTTAGTGCCAATCATACCTTTTGGAATTGTGGCCAGAAAGTTCAACCTTGGTCTCATCAGACCATAATTAATTTTCCCATATGCTTTTGGGAGACTTGATGTATTATTTTGCAAATTTTACCCAGGCCTGGATGTTTTTCTGTGTAAGAAAAGGCTTCCGTCTTGCAACCCTACCCCATAGTCCAGACATATGGAGAATACGGGAAATTGTCACATGTAGTACACAACCAGTACTTGCTAGAAATTCCCACAGCTCCTTCAATGTTGCTGTAGGCCTCTTGGCAGGCCTCCTGACCATTTTTCATCTTGTCTTTTCATCAATTTTGGAGGGATGTCCAGTTCTTTGCAACGTCACTGTTGTCCCATCTTTTTCACTTTTTGATGACTGTCTTCACTATGTTCCATGGTATATCCAATGCGATGGAAATTTTTTTGTACCCTTCTCCTGACTGATACCTGTCAACAATGAGATCCCTTTGATGCTTGGAAAGCTCTCTGCGAACCATGGCTTTTGCTGTAGCAGGCAACTGAGTAAGTGTCAGGAAAATCCTACTAGGACATCTGAACTTTGTCTGGGGTTAGTCAGAGTCTCTTTAATTGATGGCAGGTGTGTACCCAAGAATACTGAATGGTGTAATTAGATCAAAAGGTGCTTCAACAAAGTATTAGTGTAAGGGTGTGCACATACAACAAAAGTATTAGTTTAAGGGTATGCACACTTATGCAACCAGTGTATTATACATTTTTTATTTTTTATATTTTTTCCCCTAACAGATTTTTTGTTTTTCAATTGAATTGTGCAAGTTATAGGTCACATTAAAGGTGGGAAAAGTTTTGAAATGATTTATTGTGGTCTCATTTTTTATATCACAAAAACCTGGCATTTTAACAGGGATGTGTACACTTTTTATATCCATTGTAAGTCTTACTTACAGAACTATGTAGATACAGATGAAAAGTGCTGAAGAGATGTTTACAGGTCCAGAACAAAATACAAAATGCATTGACTTTCTCTCTGAGATATTTCTTAAGTTGCTACAAACATTTCTGCTGAATCATTTCAGATTACATCATTCTTGTCACCTCTGCCTTAGTTCCCAGGCTAACAGGAATTTAAAATTTAAGATGTTTTAGTTAAAAATACTTATCTCTCAGAAGCTGACACTTCTCTTTTAGAAGCTTTCCTGAAACTGGAAGTCGTAAATCAATTACCTTGGAAACCAGTAATTACCTCTGTTTCCAGACAATAGGAAAGCCTACAACTCTAGACATTCCCCGGGATTCATGAAGCTCGGCGCAAGGCCGGCATAAGGCTTGCGCCGGCGGTGCATGGAATAGCCGGCGCAGTAGCGCCATATGCATATTAATGAGAGTGCACCGGAATCACAGACACGTGCGTAGTGTACGTGAGCGAGCCCAGGTAGGATGCGTCTGGAGGCGTGTCTAAGCCGGCATGAGGTGAGCAACCTAATGTGCTGACAGCCACGGTCCGCCCACAATAGTAATGGCAGCAGCCAGGTCCCATGCAGAATGAAACGCACGTACAGTATGCAACATAGTACCCGTCCCAAATTAACGGAGAAGCAAATACAAGCCACGAAGGCATAAGTGTACCCGTCCAAGGAGCAAAGGATACGCATAAGACCGCGTTTGTCCCGCAATGCACCGTCAGTGTTTACACTCAGAGAAGGTGTACAGCCGCATGTCAGCGTGCCGCACCGACATAGGAGCAGCGACTAAGGTCACCACCTGTCCCACTGTGGTTGGGGCAGTCTCTCTATGGCCAGTTGTGTCCCGAAAAAACGTATTAGAAATGGCTGATGTGCTACGATTGTAGGACACAATGATATCCCGTATTTAATGTAATGGTAGCATGAATTGGTTATTTCTGTAACAGAAATACCTAAATGACACAAGAAACAGAATAAGCAAGCAAATTGCCACAACAATAAGCTTATATTTAGGCAAACAAGTGAAGTTCTATGCTATATAGTGACCGTGTGTATGTGTCGGCCTGTAAAGTCAGATGTGAGTCCCGGAAATATCCCAGATCGGAAACTGGAAAAGGTGGAAACCCCAGTAGCGACATGGGCATGGTCACCAGGGTTACCTGCTGTCCCAATGTGCCATGGACAGTCCCTGATTGGACAGTTGTGTCCCTGCAACAATCAGAAAAATGGAAAATGACCTCCGATCCCCTGCCAAGAAAATTCCCGCAATATACATGTAATAGTAGCATAAAACATATACATTACCATATGAAACACAGACATGGCATAAGAAAATAAATAAGGAACCCAAATGCTTACAGAATAAGCTTATAGTATAGCAAACAAGTGAAGTTCTGTCAACTGCACTAGCTGTGGGTATGTGTAGTCCTGCAACTTCCGAAGTTTCCACATAACATGCCCCACTATGGGCATTGGAAAAGGTGCCAACCATAATGGTCACAAGCAGTAGTGAGAGTACATATCCGGGTAGCTGTGTTGACATAACAACAGTAAGGAAGCAAGATACCTCAAACACAGGCAAACATGTGCATAGCAACATATCCCACACCCAGCAACGTCTCTGTTGCATACACTGGATGGCGTATGTTGAAGTGTAATATCCAGAAGCAGAACCCATGCATTCGGATGTACTACACAATAGCCTCATTGTACATGTCAGTCCCACCCATGTACACCTCTGCACCCTAACCTGCTAGCATCCGTGTGCAGCTATACACCCACACACAATGTGCATACCTGAAATGTGGTAAGATGTTTGTGTTAGGCAATGCCACGCTGGCAAATCACCCCACATGTCACCAACCCACTGCAGGTACAGATATGTAAATGGCTGCATGTGAATGTGTCTGCAGAATGTGTACATCCCGCATGTAGTATGTACCCGTCCAAACCATATAGGTTTGCATACGACACGGTGCACATAACTGTACACATGTGGACAAGTCGGTCGTTGGACCACCGCATCGATGATTATCTATGCAGTGAAGTCGATCACATATAGCGGAACACGTGCCTACCAAACAGGACGTCCTAACAGGGTGCTACAGGCAAAGAAGGGAAGCTGGGACATCACATGTGGAGAGTAGCGTTGCGGACGGACAAATACACACGGTCAAGGTAAAGGACGGAACAACATGCATATGGCGGATGGATGTTGTTAAAATATATATAGAAACACATATGAAGTGCCAGTTTAGACTCGAAATACTATATAATGCATTGAATTGTACCGTACAATATGGCAGTAGAACTAAGCCTGCATGTAATTGGTGAAGCTAAGCTGTAGTGTGATGGAATTCTGAACCTGGCAGTAAGCAGTACAGCAGGCTTATGTCTGTCACCATTAATTATTTGCTGGGTTACAGAACAATAAATGTATGTACATGCATAACATCACTCCTTCCCTGAGGAGGATGGCCTTGTGAGCTCTATCGAAGATAACAGTACAACTCCTTACCAGAGAGACAAAGCAACGTATTAAGAAATTAATTGTCCACTGTATCGGAACAGTCTAGGGTCCTTGAAACAGCTACAATCACAGAAGGACACTGTAATTTACAAGGTGCCTTGCAAGGCTGTGTTATTCTCATGGGAAAACATTTTAAAAGCACGACCCCAGCACCCACGTATGTATAGACTATTGCGGACCATAGTGATGGAAATGCCCTGTGACCGACCACGTCAGTAAGGTGGGCAAAAGCTGATTGTAAACACTATATAAAGAAACTGCTTACTGTATAGAGTCAGACAAAACACTCATACTTGGACTGTATATTATTTAGCCTGCCTGTGTACACTACTAAAACTATCCGAACCCGAGCCTCCTGTGTTATTGGCTGTCACTTAGAAAAGCCTACTGATAACTACAGTCTGGTTTTAACAACTTATTTCACATTGTGATCCTTGTAATCCGGAATTCCCTTGGTAAGCTACAGGTCAGAGTGCATGGCTGGTTAGACATCTACGCAGGAGAATTTGCATAAATGGTTCTTCTTGAATGAAAAGACCTCTGACTGAATTGTTGTGTGTAAAGAGGCTGTTTACTGTCTGATCTGTGGCTGAAAAGCGGAAAACTGGATCCCAAGAAGAAAACGTGCAGCCTTAAACAGGAGGCCCAGGTAAGGAGTGTTTGCCTTCTTGTCTCTATTGTAGATCAGGGACCAGACTACATTGTGTTTCTGTTAACAGTTGTGATAGCGGGTCGAAGACCTATCCAAATACTGTTAAATCTAAACATAGGTCAGGGGAACACACAGCAGAGTAAATAGTGATTGTAGACACTACAGTGGATACAGGGAAGGAGACACCACGTGGTATGAGAGAAGGTGCGTAGCAGTCGTGTAGAGGATATGGGAGATTATTGAGGAAACAGATCATGTGATCCGCGTTTGACGGGTGACGTGAAGTATATGCAATCGCAGAGAGCACATAATGTGAGTTACGCAGCAAAATGGGGTAATAAATATGACATTGATGGTATATTACACAAAATATCGTTACTGAAACATTGTAATCCCTGAAAATGTGATGCACATGTTCCAGGGTAAACACCTGTTCCACCCTGAGAGGGACAGTCCCTCTTTGGCCAGCCGTGTCCTGTAAACAAACCGAACAAATGGCAAATGTCCTGATATCTCAGGACAAACATTTCCCAGATATCTATCAAAATGGTAGCATAAACCAGTAAATTTGTATCTGGAACAGCAAAATATCATAATAAACAGAATAAGCAACTGAAATGCTACAACAATTGGTCGCTCTCCTGGCAAAAGGTGAAATCCTGTCCTACGTACTGGCCGTGGGTATGCCTTTTCCTGGAAAATTACACGTTCCGAACACTAATGTCCCACATTGTGCATTTGAAAAGGTGGCAGCCCTAAGGTGTGCAGGCGACAAAACAGCGACAATTGGGTATCCGTCATGCACATAGGTGGATTGAGGTAGTGTACCGAAGGGAACAGAACACTACAAATGGCTAAGCATCATACGTACACAGAGAAGATCATAATACAGTAGTACTGATAGCCCCCCCCCACAACCCCCTACCACCTCCGATACCACATCCAGGATATGAAGCGGGAGGGCACGCTAGTCCCCCCACGTTATCCTGTGGCAACAGAGGTAGCACAACGAACAAATGTAACAGAAGCTATTGAAACCACATCCCGAACACGTAACATACCTAGGGACACCCGAGTAAGAAGACAGTCACTAAAACAGAGTGAGGATATCTGTCAATTAATTGAAGTACCGAACCCTCATGCAGGACAGGAAGGCCAGGACCCAACCCCGTGGCATAGACCGTGGACACCAGAAGATATCTGTAAAGTCATAGAGGGAATTCCCCATCCACAAAGTAATCGCTATTCACCATGCAATACCCTGTATCTTCTGATCGGAAACCAAAGGGGAATGGCGGATGGTACAGTATGTACAAGCTGTAAATCATGTAAGAATACTTAGGGTAGCATTGGTGCCAGACCCACACACTATATTCAATGCTATGAACACGCCACAGAAGTATCTTACCGTGGTACATATAAGCTATGCTCCCTTTGCAATACCTATACATCCACATAGTCCGTATTGATTTGCATGTACAGTCAGGGTGACAGACACAGCCATACCCGGCTATCGCGGGGATACTGTGAAAGTACAACGATATTCCCACAGGAGATGGCTAGCTACATTCCGGTGTTAACTCCACCCGGGGCCAGTCAAGTTCTACTTTATGTGGATGATATTCTGCTTGCAGGCCCCTACCCAGCAGCAATGTATGGAAGATACAATGGCATTATTGAGATATTCAGCAGAACAGGGACATAAAGTAAGCAAGCATAAATTGCAACTACAGAGAATACAGGTCAATTACCGGCATATGTGGTATCCAAGTAGGGTAGAACATCACATGACGATAGGAAGGTAGCAATATCATAAGCACCCAAGCCAACTAACAAGAAGGGAATGAAGTCCTGTCTGGGCCGACTAACATTTGTCAAATCTGGATACCAAACAATGCTTTGGAATCCGCTGTATTGTTTGCCTTAATCTTTAATACACCTATGGCAGCACAACACATACTACACTGGATTACAGTAGCAGAAACAGCGTTCTGCAGACTAGAACGATTGATAGCCTCAACAGCTGTAGTAGGTCTCCTGAATAATCATAACACATGTTGTCAGACCGTAGATTGTAAGCGGAGATATATGACGTCAGTCTTGATGCAACAGCAGGGAAGTAAGCAACGCTACATAGCTTACTACTCATTGCAGTCGGACACTGTGGCATGGTCAGTGCCACATTGTGTACAGGCAGTTGTTGTAGCACCCATGGCAGTACAGGGCCCGGCCGTAATGTTACTAGACCACCCTCTCACTGTGAGAATGTCTCATGCAGTTGCGGTCAGTCTGCTGCAAGAGAAGATAGCATTCCTGACCCGTGCTAGACATTTGTCTTGTTTGACCATACCACTGAGTCAACCTCATATGGTGATTGAACATTGTACAACATGAAACCTATCAACGTCACGTCCGACACCTGTGTATGGCACACCACACAGTTGCCTATACGAAATGGATTAAATAACTACACACAGACATGATATCACTGATATACCCTTAGATGATGCAGAGGTGACAGTTAATGTGTACGGATCATGTAGACAGAGTCCTACAGGAACGAATCAAGTAGGTTATGCAGTAGTTATTGATAATGAGATTGTAGCGGCCAAACCCTGCAGCATAACGTGTCTGCTCAAGCAGCAGAATAGATAGCTTTAACACGTGCTTGTACTGTAGCGGAAAACTGATGTGTGGACATATGTCCCGATAGTCAGTATGTTGTCTGTACAGTGCATGTTTATGAGCAGCAGTGGAAGAATAGGGGAATGATAACATCCACCGGTAAACCGATTAATCATGCGCATCGATCTTGAATGCATTAGACTCCATTCAGTTACCCACTAAAGTAGGTAATTGTAAATGTGCAGGTCATAGAAAGCAACAGGATAACAGTAGGAAAGGTAAGGCATGAGCTCATGCACCTGCAAAACAAGCAGCCTCACAGTTGGAAAGTGTTTGTGTGAATGAGGAATGACAAACCTCAGACAGTTTAGATGTAGAAACTGTACAAACAATGCAAACAGCAACTACGAAAGCAGAAAAGTCGGCGTGGTTATGACGAGGAGCAATCCTTGAACACGGACTGCACATATCCACAGTGAGAAAGCCAATATTAACGTCTAATGTATTCAGATATGCGGCTTTGTGGAGCCATGGGTAGAGACATGTCTCAACAGGGGGGATGGTACATTTGGTTAACAGAATACCCCTAACATACGGAATTACGAACCACATACAAACATCATGAGCAGCGTGTCACGTTTGCAGTAGATATCATGCACAGGGAGTATTTAAACCGAAGGGTGAGTTTACCTACACCACCATAACCGTTCCGTACTATTTGTATGGAGTTCATACATCTGCATAAATGTGAAGGGAACAAATACTGTTTAGCGATTACACATATATATAATCAAAATGGGTAGAATCATTCCCAACCATGAATCCGGATGCAGCAGCAGTGGCAAAGGTGCCAGTAAAGTAAAGTATCCCTAGATCTGGCATGCTGTAAAGAAGCTACAGTGACAATAGAACACATGTAGTGAACCAGACAATCACGCAACCTGGGGGATTAGTTTGTATTACCATGAATGTAAATTGCATGTACAACCCACAGTCAGCATGACTGCTGGCGCCGTAAAATGGGATCGAGAAATAAGTAGAGGAGGTTGGTGGGTGACATCCAGACGAGTTACATGTGCTGTCTACCTCTAGCATTGCTGAGCATGACAACAGTTCCAAATGTAAAGTGCTGCACCCACTTCAGTAGTATGTGGAATGGCATCTCATGTGCCAGAGTGGAAAGCTGTCATGCCTGCAGAGGTCGATGGCTCATTAGCAGGTGACATGAGAGGATTGTTAACCAATAACACTGTTCTTCAGTTAAAGTCTTTTACAGATAAGAGCAAGCGAAGCGGACGCATAGCTGACACCAGTATCCTGTGTGTATGTCACTGTTATCCAAAGAACATTATTGCCAAGTGGAAATTGTGAAGGTCTGTACCGGGTACTGTTGGCAACGCCTACTGCAGTAAAGTTTGCAGAGAGGTCGTCCTGTGTCCACCTCACATTTTTCAAACCGGTAAAGGATATCAAGTCTGATTGACATCTTGTAGCTGATATACCAAACAGCCTGAATCACCTGGCCAAGACTGTATAACAATACAAAGCAACCCCAAAGACATTTTGTTTGCTGTCCTAATGATTATACACCTATTAACCATGTTTGTGTTTACTTTACATTTTCTGGGACCTTACCTGCATATAACTACGGATACAAATACTGATACGTGATGAACTGGCCACAGAGTGTCTTCCACACTTCAACACATACCTAAGCATGACGCGTGTGCATATAGAGACTAGGAACACTTTAAATTGCTGTGTTTGTACTGCCATACCTACATCATATGGAGGACTTCCGATGCATGTTGTCCCCTTGGGGATAGATTGAGACTTGTGAATATCTACACTTTGATACAGGTTCTGTGAGATCACAGGACAACGTGGCAATGTACTTACCTGTTACACAAAAAGGAATTGTATGTTATCATAAACATGATACAGTTTCAGTTGGTGGGAGTATTTGTAACATAACTGTCTTACGAATGTCATATAACAGCCAAAGAACACAGTACTACTTGTAGCACCATTCATTATTTGTATTGAAACATCATGAGAACAATGTTGAAGGATGTGCAGAAACATCCTGAATTATATAAACAGTCCTCTGTTAGAGACAGGAAAATGTTACATGCAGAGGTAACCCGCATCAGTAGTAAAGTAGAATATTGTTATGTTGTTTGTGGGAAATAAGCATATCAATGGTTACCTGGGAATTGGTCCAGCAGTTGTTATTTGGGTTATCTGGCTCCAGTCACATGACATACTGTACAATTGCCTCTGGGTGCGAAACGAACTATAACACATATAGCTCGAAGAACTGGGAACACAGTCGAGAAACCTACTAATCCAGTGGGTGAAATGGAAGCTGTTCTGACATTCCAGTCTTCTGCAAGAGATAAAGGAATATCGATTCATATGGACTTGAGTGACAGCGTCACAACCTGGGCTGGAACACTCCCAGCTTGTGGAGTAGTGAAATCAATCAGGGAACAGAGGAAGTTATCAAAACCTGTCGGAGGAAGGATGAATGTGACTTTCCGCTCTTGAATTTGTGACTGATGAACTGGATGCAATGAGAACTGTTGTGTCACAAAATGTAATAGCATACGACTGCACCGTGGAGCTGAGAATTGAATGCGTCTTGGCGCTTACTGAAGAAGATCGCTGTGTCCAACTACCACATGAAGAGACCAAAATCAACGCCCACCTAGAGGTAATACAGCAGGTGTCATCCATGGTGGAACCAGGCCCAAACCCACTGACGAACCATTTCCACAAACCATTGGGTGGATGGGGTCAGTCATACTGAATATCATGATTGCCATTTGTGTTGTTCCACTCATATTGGGAGCATGTGTCTATTGCGGGATACTTTGCATGTAAGTATTAGTCAGGGACTCTGGCGACATATCTGTACCCGAGACTATGTATCAAGACCTGTAGTGGTATTTGTCAATAGAAAATGCAATCCTTCTTGAAATGTACAACAAATTACTTGCCTAGTTAAACGTTCCACAGAGGAAGAGGCTAGGGAATGAAATAATGTTGTATATGTTTCTGGATAGAGTAGAAGCAATCAAAGGAGGGAGAATGTTAGCAAAATACACATTTAAACATATATATGACATGCAACTTTAGAAGCAAATAGTGTATAATGCATATTATTCTACCTGACAATATGGCAGTACAGCTTATCATGCATGTAATTGCCTGTAGTGTAGCTGCAGTGTGATTGAACCCTGACCCTAGCAGTAACCAGTGCAGCAGGTGTATGTCATTCAGCATTAGTCATCTGCTCGGTTAGAGAATAATACATGTATGTACAGGTATATCTGTCATCCTTCCACTGAGGAGGATAGGCTTGTGAGCTGTAACACAGAGTACAGCTGCTCAGCAGAGAGACACAGGAACCTAGTAGGAAATGGAGTGAGGACTGGATATGAACAGTGTTGGAACCGTGACAGAGCAGAATTTACAGTACAGTCTAAGTGAATATGTGGCTCGCAAGGTTGGGCTATCCTCATGGGAAAACATTTAATAAGCATTACCTGAGCACTGTTGTAGGAATACAATGTTCTTGACTCTAGCGATGTAAATGCCTTGTGACTGACCACATCATTAATGTGTGCAAAAGATGATAGTATACAGAATGCTCATACAGATGTAACATGTATAGAGTTAAACAAATGTCTAAACTTTTACTGCATACTCCTTTGCCTCCTGCTGCACAGTAGTAAAATGTTATTAATCTCAGCTTCCTGTGTTATTGACTGTCATTTTGAAAATACGAATGAGTGTTACAGTTTGATTTAAAAAACTTAATTGACAGATGTGTACATTCTAGCATGGGAATAGGTCAAGCCAACCATCACAATGTCCATGTGTACCACATACAAACAGCCAGTAACACGCAGTAGTAGTGCATGAAGGCATACACGACTGTGGGAATAGTACAGGACATATGGCACGTGCCAAGTGCAGATGCATGACACAAACCCCAGGATGGGTGTCCCTGCAAAGAGGAACATGTGCCAACTACACCTCCCACAGATGTACCGGCAATAAAAACACATGGCAAACACACAGACACACTACTGTCCAACACATGACTGCAACGGAGCCTGGTCAAACACCAACATGAAGCATGCACAAACAGGGACTTGAGTAATATTTGCCTTAACACCCCCCCATAGGCCAAAGAAGAATAGAATGGACATATGCATGTAATGTTGTGAAGGATGTGTGGTAGTCCTCAGTATCACAGTGTTAGGGACACAGATACACTGTCATCAACAGTGACGTATGTGCACTGTACACAGCATACCTGCATGTAATACAGAGGACAATCATGTGCCACAGAAATATACAGTGGCGAAAGAGTATAGTGGATAGACAATTGTAAAAGTGACAAACTATGAATATAGGTTCATACGTCCATAGGTACAGGGTAGGCCATCGTCCCAGGTTCAGCCATAATACTACACCATAGTTAGGATGACTTTGCCAACCTTCTGTGCTTCGGATAAAATACTCATGATATTGCTGTACCTCCGTCAAGCACTGATAATGATGTAATCCCTGGCCTATACCTGCAATTCTCCATCCAATGGACAACATACCTGCGAACAAGGCTAGGAAGGATCTCTGTCTCACATGTACTGTGATGTAGATCCACAGCATAATGAGTGTCTGGGTGATATATGTGTCACTCAAACACATCCCATTAATGACCGTGACAAGGTAAATGTAACCTGCCCTAGTGGTTCTGAGGGATGCAGATACAGTAGGTGAAGCATACACATGACATATGGGTTGACATGGCCTTGTATGTCAGGCACAGGTCAACACTAAACAGCAGGTATGTGACGTAATGTGGCAGGGGTCCTACAAGTGGGGCAGCATTACACAAAATGGTGTCATCCTGCATCTGTACAACAATTAACCTATGTGGGCTTCCCAGCTGCTGTAGGTGTATGGTCAGATACAGTCTGAATGGGGCAATGTAGTAGATCATAGGTGTAACACGTAATGGGTACAAGGAGACAATGACCTAGCTTGATGTAGATGTGAATCCCTGCACAAACAGGTGGGCAATGTAGAAGTCCCACACAACCACGATAGCAACGGGTGTGTGGAATGAATGGTGACCGACAAACTCTGTCCCCTGATCCTGGTAATCACCCCTGTGCTGAGTGGACAGCCACCTATATGCTGGACAGGGGTGACCTAGTAGTTCTCCACAGGTATGATGTTGCATTACTTAGCATTTAGCTGTGGGACATGTCCCTGACAGCAGATATGCATACCTGGGAGGCCCCTTCGAAGGATATCTGTGTCAGATGTCCGTCCCACTTTGGCACCTGTTTTGCAGTCATCTACAAACACTGTTGCCCATAGCACCCCTGTGTGTGCCTGTACCGTGGAAATGTAGATGTATGACAGGAGTGGACCCACAGAAGGGCCCCATGGGACACCACTTGCGACAGGCAGTAGGTCTGACACGCTGCCAGCAACTATGACTGTGTGGGTTGTGTCGCATAGACAGTTTCCAACACATTCTGTGATGTACGTGTCCACATCCCAGCCAATGGGTTTATCAACGATACTTGAGGGGGGTAATGTGATGAAGGCCTTTGCCAGGTCGAGGTAGGCTGTATGGACTGCAACACCCCCATCAATGGCCTCGGTGACTGTCCCGAACATTTCGCCCATGCTTTAAAGGCATGAACCGCCCCTGAACAAGACAAACCATGTTGGATGCAAAGTATGTATGTCCCCTATGCAGTCATATATGAGCCGCAGTATGATCCCTCCACATGTCTTTGCAGATAGGTCTCCTCATGGTAATGGGACAGTAATAACCAGGCTCAGTGGAGGCATTGGCCCTGTGAGGTGGGACTATGGTTGCCATGCGACACAACCTGGGTACCTTACCTGAGGTGAGGCTACAAAGAAATAGCTGTCATAACTGTGGGTCTAATACCTCAATGAGATAGTGGAGTACACAGTGGGGTCACCAGCTGGTCTCATGGATGCTATGTCCACTACCCTGGAGAGAGCATGTCCCACCTGTGTGTCACAGAACATTTGGTGACCACAAACCGCTGGTACACACATCTCCTCATGTGTGGGGAGGGTGTGGAGATGTCCTCACTGGACTTGTCAGCCTGTATGTTGGCAATGTGTGTATGTTGAGTAAACCCCACCTCTATGTGAACCCAGTCAGAGCATATGTGGGAGTGAGCTCCCAGGTGTTGAGCATAGCAACTGAAGGTGGTATGATTGTTAGCCAGGTCCATGTAGGTATATCTGTGGAATGTGCCCTGGACAATTTCATGACAGTGTGTAACTCTACACATATGATGACCAAGGGTGTCATACCTCACAAGGTGTCTGCTCCACCTTGTAGTAGCCACCTCCTCGTGTTGTACATCCTGTGTATGGCTGGGGTACACCACACTGGATGCTTGGCATTGGTACAATGAACCACAGTTGGGTAAGTGAATGCCTGGCTCATGCAGTCCTGTAGGTACTGGTAGATGGCAAATGTGATTGATGCAGTGGCTGCCGTACTGTCGACCACTGGCTCAGGGTCCTTAAAGGAGACCACAGTAGTGTGCAGAATTGTAGTCTGCCTCTGAGCAAGCAATGTGTATGGTAACTGGCAACACTCACAGCAACGGATGCCAAAAGCAGAAGCCAATGTCCAAATAACATAGATTAACTTCTGCATGACAATATGTCTTATCATACATGTATTGACACGTGTCGGCTACTTACAATTGCAAATGGCCGGTAAGACTGGCCTAAAGATCCCGTGATGTACACAGTCTGGGGGTGTTGTTCTGATAATAAAGTGGCAATACCTCCCAATCGTGACCTCTGGGTATGGTATGAAAGTGGTTGTTAACCTGCAACATTGGATGTATAGCATTGGGTTCTGGTGTCGGAAGACATGGTTCCTGTAGCACTACACAGTATGGGTAGTCAAGCACACATCCGCGATTGCTGAACACACAGCATCAGTGAAACCCACTGCTCACAAGGACACAGTCCGACAAGCTCTACACTTTACATATGCACAGTGGTGTCCATTGTAGGACCCAAAAATTGTGGAAAGAATCGAATAATTTCTTATTTCAATGCGTACCTGAACTCATTGTCGTCACAGGTACACATATGCACATAGCGTGTTTAATGTTGCTGATAGCTGTCCATGTAATGCAGCACACATGCACAGAAATACCCAGGGTACCGGGTCCATAGAACTGCGTCCACATCACAGTCCCGCACACATGACGGATGTGTAATGGGTACTGTCAATTGTTGCAGTCAAGGGATTCTGGGTATGTAGACTCTGGGCTCGGTGTTGTTTCGCAGGCAATCCTTTGTCCCGCCCCGTGGGAGGATGTGTCGTAGCACCTGCCTTACTCTCCCCTAATAATGGAAACCATCCAGGGGAGAATGCTAAATGCAGGTGTGGAATGTGTACAGCCCTATACTAGTGTCCAGTAGGCAATTCTCATGGATGGACACCCGTATGGCCAAGATGGCACCCACAACTGCAAACCTGGGTAAATTACATAGCCGCGGTAAGGCATAACACAGGAAATACACATAGGGACTACAGTTGACATTCCACATACAAAGCCGGACCGTCATGCCAACACCGGCGTACACAGCACTCAATCTGCCAGCAACAGAATGAGGAGCACCCGCTACCGTACAGCGGAACAGATGTGCGACCTGTGGAACACATACTAATGGCACACACAACGTCAAGTAGGATATGTAAACTATGGCATTCCCACCTATGAAGACAACATGGTTAAATGAATACATAGGTAATCAACATGTTCTGGTGGTGTTATATTGGAAATACAGTGGCGGATATGTCCCATTGGGATGTCTGAGGTTTATATGAAGCAGTTGCTAACCAGCATCTTTGGATGTATGTCATTTGTTCACAGTACTAAATCACCTGGTTATGTAGCACCATGTGGAATGGGTAGTCAAACAGACATCCGATTGGGAACATACACCAGCAGTGAAAGCACACTGGGCAGGTGGACACAGTCCAGCAACATCTAACTTGACATATGCACATCGGTGTCCATTGTAGGACCCAAAAATTCTATTCAGAGAATGCCTGCTAGCTTCCTGCATTACTCCGTGATCTCATTGTCGTCACCACGTCACAGGTACACATATGCATAGCGTGTTCAATGTTGATGATAGCTGTCCATGAAATGCAGCACACATGCACAGAAATACCCAGGGTACGGTCCATAGAACTGCGTCCACATCACAGTCCCGCACATGACGGATGTGTAATGGGTACTGTCAATTGTTGCAGTCAAGGGATTCTGGGTATGTAGACTCTGGGCTCGGTGTTGTTTCGCAGGCAATCCTTTGTCCTGCCCCGTGGGAGGGATGTGTGCGTAGCACCTGCCTTACTCTCCGCTAATAATGCAAACCATCCACCGGAGAATGCTAAATGCAGGTGTGGAATGTGTACAGCCCTATACCAGTGTCCAGTAGGCAATTCTCATGGATGGACACCCGTATGGCCAAGATGGCACCCACAACTGCAAACCCGGGTAAATTACATAGCAGCGGTAAGGCATAACACAGGAAATACACATAGGGACTACAGTTGACATTCCACATACAAAGCCGGACCGTCGTGCCAACACCGGCGTACACAGCACTCAATCTGCCAGCAACAGAATGAGGAGCACCCGCTACCGTACAGTGGAACAGATGTGCGACCTGTGGAACACATACTAATGGCACACACACAACGTCAAGTAGGATATGTAAACTATGGCATTCCCACCTATGAAGACAACATGGTTAAATGAATACATAGGTAATCAACATGTTCTGGTGGTGTTATATTGGAAATACAGTGACGGATATGTCCCATTGGGATGTCTGAGGTTTATATGAAGCAGTTGCTAACCAGCATCTTTGGATGTATGTCATTTGTTCACAGTACTAAATCACCTGGTTATGTAGCACCATGTGGAATGGGTAGTCAAACAGACATCCGCGACTTGCGAACATACACCAGCAGTGAAAAGCACTGGGCAGGTGGACACAGTCCAGCAACATCTAACTTGACATATGCACATCGGTGTCCATTGTAGGACCCAAATATTCTATTCAGAGAATGCCTGCTAGCTTCCTGCATTACTCACGTGATCTCATTGTCGTCACCACGTCACAGGTACACATATGCGCATAGCGTGTTCAATGTTGATGATAGCTGTCCATGAAATGCAGCACACATGCACAGAAATACCCAGGGTACGGGTCCATTGAACTGCGTCCACATCACAGTCCCACATGAAGGATGCGTAATGGGTACTGTCCACTGTTGCAGTCAAGGGAGTCTGGGTATGTAGAATCTGGCCTCGGTGTTGTTTAGCAGGCAATCCTTTGTCCGCCCGTGGGAGGGATGTCGCGTAGCACCTGCCTCACTCTCCGCTAATAATGCAAACCATCTACCGGAGAATGCAAAATGCAGGTGTGAAATGTGTACAGCCCTATACCAGTGTCCAGTAGGCAATTCACATGGATGGACAAGTGTGACTAAGATGGCACCCATAACTGCAAACCCGGTGGAATTACACTGCCGTAGTAAGGCATTACACAAGTAATACACATAGGGACTACAGTTGACATTCCCCATACAACAAACACAGACAACCAGCCGATGAAGTCCAAAGCAAAGACGAGGTACTGTAGAGACCGTCAGTGACCACTCAGAGCACACCAAGAATTAAAGGCAGTCACCATAGTCTATTGGAGCCCACTTCGTCTGCTTCATAAGCAGACTTATTCAGAATACATACAATGCAGTCCAACCTACTACATTTAAAACCCTTAATTGGTCAGTAAATTAGATGTGCTAGGTACTAATTACATGCCTTAAAGGCAAACAAGCAAACAAACCTTACTTGGGTTACAGATTCCACACAGTGAGGACATCAGACATTGCTTCGGAAGGTACAGTCTTCATCGAAAAATAGAAATATATGTACATATATGAAAGATGAACCAACATAATGTTTTCCAAATGTCTGACTGTGTAAGCTACATATATATGTCCTACGGATTGTGCCAATATATTAACAGAACTGCAGACACCTAGTAATATAAATGAACCATAATATATACACATAAACCGTATGATTATGACTAATGTAAAATAGACCAACGAAATGTAAAGATTCACAATGTGCTAATGTAAATATTCATTTAGAAGGTTACTTAAATAAATCAATTCAGACATCCATGTCTAAATACTAACACAAGGCCAGCGAGGTGCTTGCCCTCACATGTACTGGGATGTTGTTCCACAGCATAGTGAGTGTCTGGGTGATGAATCTGTCCCAACAACACGTTCTATTAATGACAGTGTCAAGGTGTACGTCAGCTGCCCTTGTGGTTCTGAGGGATCTAACTTCTTTACGTGAAGCATAGTCATCAGATCTGGGTTCGACATAGCCTTGTATGCCAGGCACGGGTCACCTCTGGGCAAGTGGTATGCAACTGTATACAGCTGGAATTCTTTCAGTTGGTCAGTATAACACATATACCTGAGACCCTGCATCTGTTTGTCGATGAACTGTTGGTGCCTTTCCAGCTGCTGCAGGTGTTGGGTCAGATACATTCTGAACGGGGCATTGTACCCAATCATAGGTCTAATGAGTGATGAGTACAAGGGGACAATGACCTCCCCTGATCTAGATGTGAATCCCTTCATGATGATGTGGGCAATGTGGAAGGTCTACCTAACTATGTTAGCAGCGTGTGAGTCTAAGCGGTTAACAACAACCCGGGTCCCCAGATCACTGGTAACCCCCTCTGTGCTCAGTGGATTGCCACCTATATGGTAGCTAGGGGTAACCTTGTTCTTCCCGAAGGGTATGACTATGCATTTCCTGGCATTTAGCTGTAGGACATGTCTCTGGCACCACTTATCCACATCTGTGAGGCACTCCTGAAGGATATCTGTGTCAGATGTGTGTCTGACTTTGGCACCGGTTTTGCAGTCATCTGCAAACATTGCCCCCCATAACCCCCTGTATGCGTGTACTTTGGAAACGTAGATGCTGAGAAATAGTGGACCCAGGACTGAGCCCCATGGGACACCACCTGTGACTGGCTGTGAGTATGACATGGGGCCAGCAACTATGGCCATGTGTGTTCTGTGACTTAGCCAGTTTGCAACCCATATGGCGATGTATGGATTTACATTCAAGATGACGGCTTTATCAATTATACCGAGGGGTATTGTGTCGAAGGCCTTTGCCAGGTTGAGGTAGGCTGTATGGACTGCTTTACCCTCATCAATGGCCTTGGTGACTGATTCTACAAAGTCAAACACGTGTAAAGGCATGATCTGACTTTGACCAAGCTAAACTGGGTTGTATCCAAAGTATGCGAGTCCCTATGTCTTTATCTATGTGTTCCATTATGATCCATCTCCATGGCTTTGCAGATAAGGCTTGTCAAACTAATGGTATGGTAATAACCAGGGTCAGTGGAGGCACCATCTATGTGGAGTGTGACTACAGTCGCCTTGTGCTACTACTCGGGTACGTATCCTGAGGTGAGGCTAAGATTAAACAGCTGTCCTAAGTGTGGGTTTATTTCACCATAGAGTTCCTGGAGTACACAGCTGGGACACCATCTGGACCCATGGATGCTGTGTTGACTGCCTTGGGGCTGGATGTGGGTAATGCTGGACATACCCACGGCAGACGTGGTGCGTTCCCGAGTCCGATGCCCGAGGGACCACACACATAGCCGGCCTTAGGCATAGGCCAAGTAAGTAGCCGTCTAGGGTGTTGCTCTACTCGGGGCACCTTTCCAGACTCTATTTGGTGTAGGTAGACCAGGAGGGGGGTAGCGGGTGATGTATCGGTGGCAACTTCTGCCTAGGGCACCACTTAACCTAAGGCCACTCTTCCCGTGGGTAATACAGCAGTACCCACACCCAGGCCGGGCCATTGCTAGTATGGCATATCATCTATGTCAAGAAACCATATATCCCCAGACATAATGGCACAGCATAATGCCCATCCGCCGCCGAAATGCAGACATACGTCACCCGCGGCGGTGCGGACGTACTGCGTGAGATGTCCGTTAACAATGTCGACATTGTCTCGCTTTGTGAAACAAACTCCACATAGCGATTCAATACTAAACAGCGACGGGGAACCCGATGTCCTCGTGGCTGAGCTGTTCAACCTGTTCCGCCATGTTAAATGTGTGTAGCACAGCGGAACCGGCCCAAACCAAGCAACGGACATGTCTGTGGCTCAGTGAAAGTCGTCACGCAATGGTAAACCCTTGTAATATTGCGACACAGGCCATACATACCGAGGGTTAGTAATGGAAATAGGTCCGTTCGACCAGACCGTGTGCAATTAGTATAACAAGATCTACAACGGGTACACCAGCCAATCGGCGCACACGGTTACAAATAATTGGGGGGGGCGGTGACATGGTACCATAGACACGGACAAAACGTGCCCATGTGACTCATCTAACATTCGTACAGGGTCAGGGCAGTTCCGTACAGTGGGTGGACAAGACCAAACCCAAAGCACCACAGCAACACCCTGACAATCGAAGGCCTGTATGCGTAGGGGATATAAGCACCTGTCATCTGAACAGCCCTGCGGTGACGACATATGCATCCTGGGCCATGAGCGAGGGGGAATTAGGAATGTTCAACATGCAGTACCGCACCTTTCCCAGCAGGAGAATGGATGCCTGTGACATGCGTGGGTGCGGGGGGGGGATATGTAAATGTACATAGGTACCATGGGTATGCATATTGATGACAACGAACAGCTAACGTGTACTGGTCACAGTAACCGGCAAACGTGAATGCAGTCACGTTTGAATTACGACTATAGAACATATAGATGTGAACGTGTACGTAATGCGTACATGCTGCAAAGACTGTTACATATATAAAGCTGTAAGTGCTTTCTGCACACGTCCGTCAACCGGATCAGACATATGTTACCGGAATAGTCACAACTAACGCAAAACACGTAACCACACAGACACAGTAAACATATATAAATGGACTACGGATATGCATGTGCCGCGCGTAACCCACAATCCGGACATGCGAGTGTGCGTGTGCGTGTGTGATCCAGTGGAACCAGGGAAGGTTAAGGATGTCTCCTCCACACATTTACATTCATAATTGTAAAATATATGCTTAAATAGTACTTATTGATTCCATGCTTTGTTATCATAATGCTACAATTATACACATTGATATACAATATCCTGATCGACACACTACATTCTAAGGTGCACTCACAACAATTATCAACTATGTTTCAAGATACTGATTGTATTTACCAATATTGTATTTATATTAACACATTGTTGCCGTATTATTGTTTCCATGAAGTAAGGTATGCAACACTGATATGTATATGTCACGTTATAATCAAGACTTGGAGCACTGTCCACCTAACTATGAGCAGGTTTATTGATTATTTTGCTTTAAACCGACTCTGAAGGAAGTGTATAAGGGACGGCTATGTCATGCATTCCGTACTCGGCGATGCCCCATGTTAGTAGGTGAAAGAGCTCAGTATCCTTTCACTGTGGAGTCTATCGTATTTGACATTGTCTGTTTTGCCGATATATGCTCCATAATGTCGTTTATGAACATGGGCAGGGCGCCAGGTTTGCTGTATTTCCGCTTACTGGCACGTGGATATAGATAGGCCATGTAATACAAGCGATGGGTAGTCAAGCAGTCATCCACGATTCGCGAACATACAGCGGCAGTCAATACCACTGGCCAGATGGTGACAATCCAACACGTTCTACACTTTACAAATGCACATCGGTGTCCATTGTAGGACTCCAAAAGTAAGTTTACACCTTTATACATCGGGATCGGCCAATCAGAGTACCAACCGTGACTACGGCACAGCTAGACATATGCACCACCAGCGTGTTTAAGGTTGATGATACCTGTCCATGACATGCAGGACATATGAACAGAGGTCCCCAGATTGTCGTGTCCATACATGTGCGTCCATATCCCAGTTCCGCACACATGAAGGATGTGTAATGCGTACCGTGGGGGGTTGCAGCCATGGGATCCTGGGTATGCAAAATGGGGCTCGGTGTTGTTTGGCAGATAATCCATTGTCCCGCCCCGTGGGAGGGCTGTGGGTACAGCACGTGCCTTAGTCCCCACTAAGGATGCAAAGCATCCACTGGGTAATGCTAAAGGCAGGTGTGAAATGTGTTCAGCCCTACATCAGTGTCCAGTAGGCATTTCCCAAGGATGGACAAACGTACGGACAAGATGGCACCCATAATAGCAAACCTGGTGGAATCACACAGCCGTAGTAAGGCATAACACAGGACATACAGATGGAAACAACAGTAGATACATCCCGTAGACATCCATCCTGCCGTGCGAATCCCGGTACACAGCAGCCAAGGTGCTAGCAAGTATGTGGGGATCACCCGCTTCCACTCTGCGGAACATACGTGCGGCCTGTGGAACACATATTAATGGCACACCAACAACGTCAACTAGGAAGGTCATACTATGGTTAAAATATGGCGTTCCCACACATAAATAACATACTGTCATGAATAAATAGGTTCTACATGTACTGGCTGTGTTATAATGACAATACAGTGGCGGATAGTTCACAATGGTATCTCTGAGGATTACTTAAAGCAGTTGCCAACCTGCAGTACTACAGTAACACCATATGGGTAAATTGTGGAAGGACACGGGTTCCGTAGCACTACATAATATGGGTAGGCAGACAGACATCCGGGACTGGGGAACATACGGCGGCAGTCAAACCCACTGGCCGAATGGACACAGTCCAACATGTTCTACACTTTACATATGCACATCGGTGTCCATTGCAGGACCCAAAAATTACTCCTTAAGTAAGTGTGGGCAGCATAGTGTGAACCGGAAGAGGTGACAGCCGTGACTACGGCACAGGTAGATATATGCACCACAAGCATCTTCAAGGGTGATGACAACCGTCCATGAAATGCAGGACATATGAATAGGACTCCCCAGGCTGCTGCGTCCATATCCCATTTCCGCACACATGAAGGGTGTGCAAGGGGTACTGTCGAGGGTTGCAGACATGGGATCGTGGGTATGCAAAAATGGGTGTCGGTGTGGATTGGCAGATGATTCGTTGTCCTGCCCCGTGTGTGGGACGTGGCCATGGCATATGCGTTACTCCGCAATAATAATGCCGATCATCCACCGGAAATGGAGAATGCAGCTGTGAAATGTTTACAGCCCGATACTAGTGTCCAGTAGGCAGTTCCCATGGATGGACAAACGTACGGCCAAGATGGCACCCATAGCTGCAAACCTGGGGGAATCCCACAGCTGTTGCAAGGCATAACCCAGGAAATACAGATAGGGACTACAGTAGACACTCCCCATTCAAAGCCAGACCGCTGGGCAGATACCGGCGTACACAGCATTCAATCTGCCAGCACATCAATGGGGATCACACGCTTCCATACAGTGTAACAGATGGGTCACCTGTGTAAACATACCAATGGCACAATCTCAACGTCTGCTGGGAATGACATACGATGGTCAAACTATGGCGTTGCCACCAATGAAAGACATCCTTCGGTGAATTAATAGGATTGATGTCAATAGACCATGGCAAACACCCAATGAACAGGAAAGACTTGCTGGCACCCTATGGCCACAAACCATGTCACACATAGGTAGACGGAACAGTCAACTTAAACATTTCGTCCATGATACGTCGCATATGGTATCCAAAGGTACTTCATAGACATGTATGCGCTATCACCCGTTGGCCCCGTGAGACTTACACATAACATGGAAGTATCCAGGCTTTAAATGTCCACCCTTACACTTCCATTTGTCACTTTCTATGCGAACAATGAACATGTAGCCACAGCATAGAAAGCAGAGACGCACTGCTAATGAAACACACACATGTCAACATCACAGAAAGCATACAATGAACACACGTATTACATGATATTGTACTATGAAACACAAACAAACCAGCAACCTGCAGCAAGAATAGTCCCCGTAGTTCGACACAACACAAGTCTTCGTAACATTTAAACAGTTAATTAAAACATGCAACGTTTTCGTTGTTTCCACAACGTCTGCAGAAAAAAAGCAAAGTCTAAGAATGTTCACAATCAACAATGTGAGTCTTAACATGATATTAAATATCACACTGTTGATTGTGAACGGTTTAAGAATTTGCTTATTCAGAAGAATTTGCGAAAGCAACGGAAACACACACACACGGAAGGGATGGGAGATGAACCTACGCCTATTTACATGAACTCACTACAGTATGAAGCATTTACAGAACGCGCTACCGGGTTTACTGAAGAGAGCGCTGTCAGAGTCATACTTGTAGGCTGGTGACGTCACCCGCAAGACAATAGTTGGCAATAGCCGAGGTATGTGTTGTGGAGAGTCTAAAAGCATTTTCATTCGCAGAGGCAGCTGGGAACACACACACACACACACGGAAGGGACGGGAGACGAACCTACGCCTATCTACATGAACTTACTACAGTATGAAGCATTTACAGAACGCGCTACCGAGTTTACTGAAGAGCGCTGTCAGAGGCATACTTGTAGGCTGGTGGCGTCACCCAAGACAATAGTTGGCAATAGCCAAGGTATGTGTTGCGGAGAGTCTAAAAGCATGTTCATTCGCAGAGGCAGCTGGGAACACACACACACACACACACACGGAAGGGACGGGAGACGAACCTACGCCTATCTACATGACCTTACTACAGTATGAAGCATTTACAGAACGCGCTACCGAGTTTACTGAAGTGAGCGTTGTCAGAGGCATACTTGTAGGCTGGTATCGTCACCCGCAAAACAATAGTTGGCAATAGCCAAGGTATGTGTTGCGGAGAGTCTAAAAGCATGTTCATTCGCAGAGGCAGCTGGAAACACACACACACACGGAAGGGACGGGAGACGAACCTACGCCTATCTACATGAACTCACTACAGTATGAAGCATTTACAGAATGCGCTACCGAGTTTACTGAACAGAGCGCTGTCGGAGGCATACTTGTAGGCTGGTGACATCACCCGCAAGACAATAGTTGGCAATAGCCAAGGTATGTGTTGCGGAGCGTCTAAAAGCATGTTCATTCGCAGAGGCAGCTGGAAACACACACACACGGAAGGGACGGGAGACGAACCTATGCCTATCTACATGAACTTACTACAGTATGAAGCATTTACAGAACGCGCTACCGAGTTTACTGAAGGGAGCGCTGTCAGAGGCATACTTGTAGGCTGGTGACGTCACCCGCAAGACAATAGTTGGCAATAGCCAAGATTTGTGTTGCGGAGTGCCTAAAAGCATGTTTATTCGCAGAGGCAGCTGGAAACACACACACACAGAGACACACACACACACACACACACACACACGGAAGGGACGGGAGATGAACCCATGCCTATCTACATGAACACACTACAGTACGAAGCATTTACAGAACGCGCTACCGAGTTTACTGAGCAGAGCGCTGTCAGAAGGCATACCCCTACGTGGGTGGTATCATTTGCAGAGGCAATGCGCCGATCGGGAGTTAGGTCAGAGTGCGCAGTCACGCAGCCTGTTACCATCCCAAGGTCGCCCGCCCGTACAGTAACTGCGTTAGTGCTGCAGTCGGGAATACCAAGTAACTACTGATCAGTACATCACTGCCTACTGGGCATGCTGAGACACTTAGACTCGGCACAGAGCAGACATGCATACACATGGTGCGACGGCATGGGTGGCGTAATGTGGACCGTCGTGTGTGTCCAGCCACACAACAGCAACCTGGCCATGCCACAGACGTCGCCGTTGCGAAGGGGATACAGGCATGCACCCGGGGTATAACTGCAGTCGGCCGCGGTTTGCACTGTGCTGTGTGTCTATCTACACAGCTGCCTACTGGGCATGCTCAGACACTTAGAGTCGGCACAGAGCAGACATGCATACACATGGTGCGACAGCATGGGTGGCGGAATGTGGACCATCGTGTGTGTCCAGCCACACAACAGCAACCCGGCCATGCCACAGACATGGCCGTTGCATCGGGGAATATCTAGGTGCATTTAACCATGTGTAGGACTGGCCTACAGTTTGTTGCATGCTACAGACAACCCTCCCAAACACAGGCTACCTGCACAGATGTCCTGAGGACACTGGTGAGTGGGCATGCTCTCACAACAGCACCGTATTGGGTGACATGAACCACCCATACATAGACTGGGTACATCAGCCATGGCACAACACACTCGCCACGGTCACAGGTGTTCTCACACCTGGCCACAGTTAAACAGCCATGCACCATACATACTGGGGCGGATGTCTGACAGTTCTGCCCATCACACATGGTGAGGATATGCCCCACACAGGATGTACAGCCCTCAATGGTGATGCCAGACCGTATAGTGGATCCACTGGTCATCCACATCCTGTAACCAACACCGCATGGGGACCTAAGTGATGACCTCTCCACAACAAACCACACACATCATACGACCGGTGTGGTACCCTACAAGTCCTCCATGCCAGTGTTGAACCCAGGCCAGACTGGCAACCGCCCTAACGAATGCATTCTCTGAGCACCCACATGCATGTCTGCAACAGGCAAACATGATAACATCAGGACCTTGTCCACCACAGGTAGGCACATGGTGTGGTGGACCGTAGCCACTGACTAGCTGTACATCAACAGTTGGAGCTAATACATGACAGAGCAATGTCAATACCAGGGAAACCATCTCCCATTCATACAAGCGTCACCATACGGCCACACATACAATCATCCACGGCCGCTTGTGGGAGTGGTACTGCAGAGGGCACATGAGACAACCATAGGGCCTTCCTTAACTGTGGTAAGGACATGGTTGGGGGCACACAGACTTGGCTGGAAATGGTCCAGAATGGTACAATTTGGCACACAGACATTGTCTGCAAACCAGCGGACATCTTCCATGCATACATTCCCCCCCCCCAAGAGGGGACATATCCATCCCACCAGAGTGTAGCCTCCCAAACATCTCATATGGTCTGGAGTGATCCCATATCTGTATGGCGGTTGACACAGCACCACTGGGCACCGATGGTGTCCCTGGCTGTGTGCTACCCATCCTCATTGAGGGCCTCGGCCCACACATGCAGCCACTGTGTCATGTTAGCCTTACTATGGGCTATGTCCCCAATGGACGTCATATGGCATCTGTGGTCCCACTATGCCAGGGTAGTGCTCTTATGGACTGTAGACAGCCACATCCTATCCGCTTGACAAGCCTTGTCTGCAAAGCTGTGGGGAGGTCCATACAGGTGCCCATGGATACAGACAGCGGTGTACAGCCAATACTGGAACATACCCACAACAACATAGTCAAGGGCGGATCCTGCCTCCCAAACCTGCTCGTCCTGTCTGGAGTGGTCACCAAGGCCATTGATGGGGATACGTGGGTTTGCACACAGTACCATGACCTGGTGGGGCGTTCAGAGCACACTACACATGGGACTCATGGAAAGGCTCGCCAGCATACATGTGTGGACATATGTCACCCGATGCTTCTCAGAAAGGTTGGAGGTCACACCACACAGGGTTGGTGTTCCTGGTGCCTTGTCACACTCATATCTGGTCTCCAGTGGAGGCCCACAGGGCTCGGTCCTGGGCCCCTGCCATATGGCGTTCGACCTTCCAATGTGCATGCAATCATAGAGGGATTGTGGCAGACAAGGTATGCAGATGACTACGCACCGGCCACCATACCCAACACCCCATGTGACACGGACATCCACCTAGGCGTCATAGACATGGATAACTGGTGCCAGAGCCATGGCCTGCTACTACATGCCAGAGAAGGTGCAGACCTACCCAGTGTGAAGTCCATGTTCGAACCAATGTCACATGTTGGTGGTAAGCCATTCCAGTTGCTGGACATGTTCATGGAAATGGCTACGACACCTGTCGTTAACATCTGTCAACACACACAATGGCAATGTGGGTGTGAAGACATTCCACTGTGGCCTCCTGGTCTTGAAGGATTCGCATCGACATCAGGGGTGTTCATTGTACCCTGTACACATCACACACCAGAGCAATGACTGCGTACATTGGCACATCTGGCCTGTAGCTGACCAGATGCCTGCAGCACTTGGAAGGACCGCAAGCGTTACACAAGGCGGGGATGATGGTGCTAGGACATGTGTCACAAGCTGCGCGACCAAGGGGACTCTGGCTGTAAACCTTCACAGCACATCTGCTCTGTGGTGATCTGTGCCTGGCATACACGGCCATGTCTGACCTGGGTGACATGAGCATATTCCACTTCCTAGGCTCCAGGCAAACACGGGCACAGAAGCGACTGTCACACACATCACCACAAAGATGAGTGTGACGTGCTGGGGAACAGGGTCAATGGCGGAGACCCCTACAACACGAGGAGTGCCAGCCCATGTGAAGGAAAGGCACTGATTGCCTTCGTCCAGGACTAATAATGAGGTGTGGATGTGTGGATATAGTTATGCGCCAGGCATCATCTGTGTGTCAGTGCTGGACGAGGGACTGGGGACTGATGGATGTGGCATCCCCATCCTGAGGGGTGTTAGCAGCCACACACGGTCACGCTAGGTCCACACATGTCATAGGGCACATACCCTGTTATGTACATGTGCGCCTATGTTCCTATGTAGGGGTCCATGCCGATGCGGTACCTGTGCTATGCTGATGTTGCCAGACATGCCTGTGGGTACCCCGACTACGGCGTGGGGACTAATTACAGTGCTCCCAGTAGGCACATGCAAGTACACCATCATTGTCATACGGGTTAACTGAACCAACATGGTGCTACACATGTAACCATCACACATACTGTGTACACAGCACAATGAATGCTGCACCTGTCCTGCATGGTATGTCTGCTGCATGATGTCAGTGCACAACCCACATCACATACACACCTGTCACCAGCCATACACACACACCACAACATACACATCACGTACTATGCGGACACAGGTATCACATACACCTCTCACTATCTTGTCCACCCTGTGCATCAGAATATGTTTGCATAACCATGCACTGATGGTGTAGCTCACAGTTATGTGGCAGAGACTTCATCATATGCACAGGGTGATATGTGTGCCACAGACATAGGCTGTACCAATGGATGACATCATGTGTGTGTGTAAGGGCCTGTGCATTGACTGGGCATGACTGTGTACATTGCATGTGGGTGTGGTGGAGCCCTACAGTCATGTTTGCTGTGTGTGGGTTTGTGTGTACACAGTTCACTAATCTGTGATGCCTACACGGGGTATGCTTGGCAGCCAGACTGTACGGTGCAGGTGTTACGGCTCACTGTGTCCGCCTGCCGCGATGTGACCCGGGCCTGCCTGGGGTCGCACGGGCCCGACCGGGTGTAGGTACAGACAGTCCACTCTCCGATGTCACATGTCCGCTGGAAACGTGCCCACGCCGGGGCCGTCCAGGGCCATGTCCACATGGCCTGCTCTGTCCTGGTGTGGTCGGTGTAGTAGCAGCTGCACTGCTGCTGCTACCAGCACTGGGTGGGTGGGCATGGGAGGTGGCACCTGCGCTGACCTGCACCAAGTGGTGTTGCTGGCCTACGCACACGTGCCCTATGCCTCACCCCTACCTGGTGTTCCTGCACGGACAGCCCACGCTCAAGGATGGCCATGCCTCGGTCGAGGATACCAGCCATCTCACCCAATCTCCTATCCAGAACATCGGCAAGATGCTGTTGGGCATTCGCCAATGCCTGGATGTTGTCATTCAAGGAACGGATTGCAGACCTCTGCAGCCTCTGCCCTTCCTGGTTCTGCCGTTCGGCACGTGCCTGCGCCACCATTACAGTCTGGAAAATGCGTCTGGTTATACCAGCTGCTGCACCCTGTACGGCAGGTGTATGTCTAGCGGTGCTCCCCTCGAGCAGCACCTGCCACATGCCTGCGTGGCACTGCACCAGTCATTACACTGGCAACATCGTGTGTAACCACACCTTCTGCAGCCACCACACATTCCTGCTCGATGCCAACAGACGCTGACTGACCGTCATCTATGGGCAACGGTGTTGGGGTATGTGTCGGCATCTGAACCATGTTCAGGGATGAAGGGGACGTAAGTGTGATGTTATCCAATGGCACAGTGTGTGCCTGTGACGACCCTGCCTGTGCCTCATGCACATGGTCATCACCACTAGTATCTGTGGGGACACTAGCATCAGCTGGACCGCAGGAGGGGAACTCACCTACAGCACCTGTCAATACAAAGGCATACCGTCAGTTACAATGCACACACACACACACACACACACACACACACACACACACACACACACACACACACACACACACAGACATCATGCATGTGATATTGCAGGTGGCATGCAGCATTCACGCCACAGACCAGTGAATGTAGACCACACATTCCTAGTGGCAGTATGCACACTGCCCTGGTGGGAACAGTACAACAGGCAGGTGTCTTTTAGTAGGCATGCAGTACACACATTCATGGTAGTTTGCATGCATCACCGTGATACACCGTGTGGCCACGGGCGAGTTGACAGTACACATGTCTGCCGACACTATGTCATGTACACCGCAAACATGTGTGGTATCATGTGGACATGTGACGATGGTGTCCCACCGCATGCACCACATCACAATGGCTGTCATGGTGCAGTGTTATGTGTACAGTCTACAGATACAATGTATGGGTAACAGGGATGTCTGTGCAGGTGCAGTTGGTGTGAGCTGTGTACATAGCTGTACAGTGTGGAGTGTGGGCACTGTGCCACTGCACAGTAGCAGGACACAGTTATGTTTCTGTGTGATGCGTGACCTGGACGCATTACATTGCCATGTCTGTCAGTCAGTTAAGCCGCTCAGCAGCACATATGTGGTGGATATTGGAGGCACCTGTGGTAGCTGTGGAGAGGCATTCCATGTCAGTGGTGTACTACATTGGATGTCCAGGGGGGCCACTACAGTGATGAGCCCACTATGTGTGTACAGGGTGCAACGGTGACTACCCACTGTGGATGTACTGTGTGGCAACATGCCTGTAGGTATCGACCATGGCCTTGTCTGTCTGGGTCATTGACAATTGTGTGTGGTGGACATCGTGCACATGGCCCTGTGGTGGCCCATGTGACATACAACCATAGTAGTGTAAGGTGTCACATTGCCTACAGATATGCAGACAGTGTGGATGTCTGCTATGTCGTGCATAGGTCATGTCATGGTGTGACAATGTTGCAGCCAGACATCCACGTGCATGGGACATGGCATGTGCCATGTCACAATGTGTGCACCCGATGCAGGGGCATAGGTCACATTGGTAACACCTGTGCTCTGGCAAGATCACAGCTCACTATGTGGTACTGTGTGCATACTGCAGAGGCATACCGATGCATACTACACATGCAGCCATTGTGGAACACCTACACCATTGTATGCATAGCTGAATGCACGTGACACACCAATTGGTCATGTGGTGTCATGCCACTCTACGCTAACGGTTGTATCTACTGTACATGGGTGGTGTGTGTCGGGTGGTGCAACCTGTATACCATGACTGGGGCACACACAGGTGTGCATGTCATGCCTGGACACATGGGGAATATCAATACACCATATCATGCCTTTGACTAGCAACAGACTTACCTGCAACAGACCCTTGTGTTTGCGACACGCCAGGCATTACCTGTAAAGGGATGACACAAAGGTATACACATTATCCATTACTATCGCCACAGTCAGCAGTGTGCATGTCACATCATGCGTCTGTGAGTTAGCATGTGCTATGCACATGTCTGCTAACACAACATAGCATACTGTAGTATCGTCTTGTGTGGCCATATACCTGGCATGTATGGCTATATTATGTGTTGTACTATGACACCCACCCCCACGTCACTTATCATACAAACATGCAACCCTGACTTACCATGCAGCTCCAAGCTCATAGTTCGGAGACACCCACCTCCACGATGGACACATGGGTTTCTGCGTGTTGTTCCGTGGGTGTCCCCAGACTGGCCAGGAGCTCCTCCGTGGCTGTGAGTGGGGGCTGGGTTGGTGGCCCACCACCTGTCCCACGTTGTTGTCTGGCGATTGCAGCGGCACGCTGTTTTGCATGCCGGATCAAGTCTGTGCAGTGCCTGCGGATCTGCTGATAAGTGCGGTTGTATCCGCCCAGGCTGTTCACCCTCCTGCACATCTCCTCCCACATCTCCTGTCGTTCCTGTGCCTGCTGTGGCACATGACTAAATAACATGTTATGATTACTATGGAGGTATAGTATGATCACCTCCTCCTCCTGTCGACTGAATGCAAGAAGCCGGGATCGTGGCATTATCTGTAAGACATAATGATGGTGGCAGGTCACATTTACACTGCTGTGCTGGCATACTGTTGGAGATACATTGCTCTGACAAGTACGACATCTGCACAGTAATCTGTGAAAGGCATCGTGGCAGTGACACAGCCGATGTGTTGGCTTCACACCATTGAGCAGTGTGTGTCACATCATATCTGTTTGCCACCCCATCACACTGTACACGCACCATGTAGATGTTAGCCAGCTGTGGACATGTGTACCTGGCTGCACCTGTGTCCATATCACTGGCATAGGTCCCCATGTGACGTCGGTGCTGCTGTTCACCTGGACGCTGTGTATATGTCAGTACACATCACGTCTGTAGCCATTCTGAATGTCAGCAGTGGCACTGTACACATACACATGGACACCTGCACATGCATGTGTCGTGCCATGTACATCCACACAGCACTGTACGGGTGTCGGACAACTTGCCACAGCTCACCTGTGTTGCACATGTGATAGACATAGGGCAATGTGTAACCATGACACATTAGCAGGACAGGCCATGCATAGCATGTACACACACATTGTCCAAAGCATCACACAGCACCTGTGACACCACAGGGTGCATCACCGCCACATTACTGCTGTGTATGGTTGATAGTGAGAGTGCCTTTGTCCATTGCACCATGTAGGACTGTGATAGCTCATGCAGCCTTGCTGGGCAGGTCTGCATGGTATGGCAGGGTATGCCACATACATGGCACTGGGTTGTGATCCACCTGGGGTTTACGATATTGGCAGGGTGGCTGTCCATTCCATATGTCAGTGCTATGTGTATATGGACATTCAACATGTCTATCGCCATGGTGTGGACACTGGCCTCAAGCGAGGTATGCTGCACGCTGCTTGCTGAGGGTGTGTCTGGTGCATGCAGGTATCACACATCCATGCATACACTGTAAACCTGGCAGGTGCTATGTGCTGGGATATTGATCAACACAGTGCTGTATGTGGACACACCGCTATCCCGTGCACATGGATGGTTGCCTGCACTGATGTGGGTACCACATATGTGTACATCCAGTGCCTGCTGCCACCCCATGTCTGCTGCTGCACTACACACCGCCATCCCTCCCTCTGTGAATGTGGTGTTGGGCACAGCATAGGTATCCATGTATGGGGACAGGGATGTTCACATAGCAGGGTCACTGATGGTATCGTCGATCAGACCATATGCGTATGACGCACCCCTCACACATATGACACATTCATATTGTTGTTCACAACGGTGACACAGCTATATTGCTATGCTGGAGACATTCACAGCCATACATACACAGATGCATGCACGTCCATCTGTGGCATGGCCTGGACTATTGGTGTGGTTCGGCACATTACATGTTTGACTGCAGCTGGCACAGACCTACTGTGCACATGTCTACACGGTAAGCCTGTTCTACAGTAGGCATCTGTGATGTGCTGTGCACATGTCATATCTGCACATATGGTTGGTGTCCATCGGTCCACGGGCCAGTGGTGGGACACACAGGGATGTTGCTGAACATATATGCATGCAACCCTGTACAGCTGTAACACTAGCCTCTCAGATGGTCATGTGTGGTGGACGTGAACACCGTACACACACATGTGGTTGTGGCCTGCCGGCCATACCCATCTCCTCCTGTGGGTTGCTATCATCCCACACACTCCTTGTCTTGTATGTACAGGCTATGGACCTATGTGGGGCTTGTGTGCATGCAATACGATACTATATGCCTTTGCACCCATCACAGACAATGTCACACAGGTACACCGGCAGCCGTACACATCGCAGCTTGTTGTCAGCACGTCACATGTGGTACACATAACACATCTCCTGTGGGACATGGTCATTTGTGGGCATGTCCAGTAGTCACATACCACAGCTACCCCTACATGACGGCTATGCAGGACATGTGTGTGTACAGCTACTGTGACATGTACACGAGCAATGCCCCTACCTACATCACATGGTACTACCTGTGGAGTATGTGTGTCTGCATCCATGCTATGGCCATAGATGACAATTGTACATCAATATGTGCAACATACCTCATTGGGGTTGTCATGTGCACATGTTCCATGTGTCAATGCATTGTTTGTGTCTGTTGGGCGGTCATTGTTGTGCATGGTTTACATGGCTGACATAGCGTACTGTGTCTGATTCCAGGTACTTCATTGGGCTACCAGCATTGTACATTTCTACAGCACATTCCAGCCATCATGTAGCCAGCTTAGATGACAGTGGGAGGTGTTCCGCCATGTGCACATATGTCACACAGTACGAGGGTGACTGACACACATTGTCAGGACTGGGTTCTGACTGCTGTGGATGTGTGTACTGATGTTGACAACCATGACTGCACCAGATGGTGTCTTCTGGATGTGTAACATTCACAACACACACCTACATTCACATAGCAGCACATCGTCCACGACAATGGACATTCCTGCATGAACACTGTGTACGGTATGTCTGTATGACCACTGCAGATATCACTGGTAGCCACCAGCATGGCTGCCTACAACAGCAGTGTGTATCCTGTGCAAACATGGGTTACATCAGTCACAACACACCTGTGTCAGATGGCCCTATAGTGGATGACAGTGCAGTTCCATTCATCATGTAACAGTATACATCGTGCACCAGTATGTTGCAGACATGTGAAAGGCTGTGCTAGTCGACATATGCACACATGACACATCACCTGGTACACCGTGTCTGCCTTGCCACCTGCTATTGTGACCACCCTGTGATGACATTGTGCGGCCCACATGGACTGGGACATGTGATGGCTCAATGGTGAATTAACCCTCCAGGTGTGTGTCTAGCCAGGTGTCCAGTAGCCAGTGGTCTGCACGTAGGGATAGTGTACATTGGCCTACTCTGTCACTGGGACTGTTGACTATGGTCATACTGTAGTTATGCAGGCATGTGGTGTTTGTCCAGTCTGATAGTCGTGTTCAACCACACTACCGTGGCACACATGACCTGTGGACATCTGCCTAAGGTGTGCAGCCCACATGTACATCTTCACATGCTATGCTGCCTGTGCAGCGGTGTCACATGTCTGTCTCCGGCAGGGCTGTCACAGGTAGGCACAGCATGCAGTGATGTGTGACAATGCTTACACCCTCCACTGTGCTGTACACAAGCACTGCACACACAGTACAGCACACATGTCATTTATCTGCAGTGCCTGGGACCTGCCTCCATGCCCTACACGGCACACCTGCCAGTCCAGATTGTACACAGATCATACCTCCCAGGCACATACCTGGACTGCAACACACGGGTGGGTGGTTCCCACACCACGCAGTGATTTACATACATACTGTATATTCCCAAGACACATTGCATCATAGGTAATCCATGTTCAGATACCCATGTTCGTGACCGCTACGCACATTGTGACAAGTGACAGTGAATACACTGTACACCACAGGTTACATGCCGGTCGTGTTGGCATACTGTACATTGCACCTAGGACAGTTGCTACTGCTATGTATTGACAGCAACACGCCCTTCCCTAGTATGGACTCCCATGTACCCACACATGCTTGGCCATGCAGTACGCATAGCTGGGTGACACATTACACGACACATACCATACCTACACTACCCTCGGCATGCACCAAACCTCCATGTGTCTGTGTGCTAGGCCTACACACATCCCCCCTCTGTTTGCTGAACATCCATGCTTCTCATCCCTGCTAGCCACACCCTAAACACACAACCATAGCAGCATGCATGGTACATACACTCTACAGCCGGTATTACTGACATCCACTGACAGAGGTAGTTGATGGCATGGCACCGCACGATGGACAGTCTATGTGCCTATACCAACACTGATCACAGTGCACTTCTGCTACATTTACACACTGGTAGGGACCATGCTATTCCACACAGAGACATGGTGGTACTGGCCTTTTCACAGAAGCCACAGTGGTATTCCTGTTCCATGCACACGTGCTGTATGGGCACATGTGCAGACTGTTGCACGGTAGTTATGTTCACCTGTGTGTGGTGTGTCACTTGACAGTCATGGTGTGTCCTCATGGTGCATGACATACTCCACAGCTAGCTACCTACACATGACTGCCAGACATTGCAGTGTGGGCCCTCACGCAGTGTGGTGGTATGTCTCTGCTGTTTGACTACATCCACATTCAATGCGGCATACCACAGTCATGCAGGCATTGCCAACACAGATGTTGCTGGCATCGTGCCTGCCAATGGGGTACCTACCAACACTACACACTCTCACTCACTACAGGGTTCCAATCCTTGGCTGGACATTGTATTAACCCTGTGGACACATACATAGTTCTGCCATGCACATGTTATGTCCGGGAACACAGTCCCAATGTCACCTCAAATCGCCATAGTTGTTGTATCCCGCCAACCTGGCTGTTACATGTCTCTGCAGCAGCACACTGCAGTGACTGCTAGCCCATTCATGTATGTTGTGTACCCTGACCACCACACTACCACATCTATCACACTACACATGGGTGGTACTGCATTGCACGTATGGGGCTGCATTTCTACACCCATGACTGGGCCATTCAGTATGGCACTGGGCCACATCTTGACATACATGCTTCACACACTCATTGACTACCTGCATGCCTTTACTGGCACCCTTGTTGGGCTTATGTGCACCACAGCACACCACATCCCATGCTGGCCACCTGTCATACTATTGCATGGGTGGTTGGGGTGGTACAGAGGGTATCACATCAGACATGATCCGCTCTTTGCCCTTCAGCACCATTCCACTTTATGCTATTGCCAATGTACACATCCAGCATCACATCGTACCCTATGTCTCGGGATGTTACGCCATGTGCCTCCTGTACAGGTCACACAGTGGTGCAGGCATATCATGCTAACTACAACAAGTCACGGACGTGTGACATTGCACAGTCCTCAGACATGTGGCCCCTCATGCTCAGTATATACATGCGTACACTACCTGCTGTCACACAGTATTGTCCATGCCTACATATACCACATCTACATACCTGGCAGCATTCTAGCTCATCCTACTCATATTGCTAACACCCATAAAGGTGTCAGTGTGGCAGATATATCATGTAGATATCATTGCATCAAGTACATCACACATAGTGCATACACATCACCTTTGCATACTGTCAGTCATGCGGTGTGTATCACATGGATACTGTCCCTATACAGGCATATCACGTTGTACATGGTTGATGTACACACACATGCCCCACATGGTGCTGTGGTTGCCATATTTCACCATGGCATGGGTACACATGTGCAGGACCACGCATTTCTGGACCGTATGTCTAGCTGATACCTTGGGTGCCCTTGTACCTGTGCCATACACACATGTACACGCGGGCAGTGTTACAATAACACATGTGTGGTGTACCTTACACAATGGATACAACGTTACATGTCTCAGTATAGTCATGCTGTGATCTCTACCCGGCTCAGACAGTTTACATATGCAAATGACAGTCATGTAACACATCTGTACTCACCTGCATGCCACTAACACAGGAGTGTAATCTACTCTGCCATGGGCCATGTTCTCCGCAGTACTGATGCATGTAGTACTCCTACATGGCGTTTGCAGTGGGCAGGGTGGGAGGAGCAGTCCTGCATGTGTGCACACATGCCACATTGCTCGGCCGGGCGTCTGTGTGACATCCACAGACTGGACACACACCGTGCTGTGGGACATAGGTCCTGTGCACATCCCACAGGGGCACACTGTGTCACTAGTCATGAGATAGCTCCCTTGCTGGTAGGGTGACACAGACCCATGGTACCACCACAGCGGACGTACTGTATAGACATAACAGTTGACATCCACTTCTGCCATTCAGTGGACACTACCATGGGGGGGGGTGTCACTACTGTGTACATTACTGCGATGTTTACACACGGCCCTGCTGGACATCATTGTGACACACATTGCACCTGCTACGGAATGTTTGGACATGGTTACTTGCTGTTCCCTCCATTTCGGGTAACTATTCTGCTACTACATTGTCCCATATGTGCAGGCCATACATAACTTGTTTATGTACATAACATTAGGCCATCCCTCCATCATGCATGCTATGCCTGTGATACTGTCTATGATTTCTGAACATATCCATCATGACAGCTTTGCATTACACATAATTGACATAGTCACCCCTACTGCGTGGGATACGTGCACGTCGTGCGCACATTCCGTATGACATCGACGGTATATGCCCATGCACATGTGTGCTGTGACACTATACATACATGTCCTATCTCCTGCTGTGGCACTTCATTGTTGGATATCCACTGCCAGCATCAGCGTGGGTGGTGGCATTGTTCTGTGTTTGAAACCCCTATGGCAGACCTGGGGTAGGGTTACCACCTGTGCCACATTGCAAGGGACAGTCCCTCTTTGGGCAGTTGTGTCCTGACAAAACATATTACAAATGGCAAATGTCCTGAGATTGTAGGACATAATTATGTCCCATTTTATGTAAGAGTTGCATAACATAGTTATTTATGTATGTAAATTCCTAAATGTTACAAGACACACAATAAGCAACTAAACTGCTACAAGACTACGCTTTTATTTAGGCAAAAGAGTACAGTTCTACCCTTTGTACTGACCATGGGTATGTGTCCACCTGTAACATCTGATGTGTGTCCCGAAAATGTCCCACTTTGGCCATTTGTAAAGGAGGCCTGCCTAACCTGGTGGTATCCCGGTGTGTACATGTTGTCCCACTGCTGCGCACGTTGTCCACAGTCGTTGGTATGCTGTGTGGCTTAGCATTACATAACCAACTTTCACCACTCTCTGCCTGATGGACAGGTATCTTTACCTACACACACCGTTCACATACTGTACAGATTCGCCATACGTATCATGCGTTACACAACAGTACATGTCGTGGGTTCGACATACCTTTCCGGCCTTTGGTTCTGTATTCGTCAGTACTTGCTTGCTACTCCTTCTTTTGTATTCGGTATTTGTTCGGTATGAACATACGGTTTGAATATCCAGGGAGTCTTCCTTATATTCGTCGTCACCTGAGGCATGTGGGTTAATCACGCCAATAGCTATTCCTCGGTGTGTACTTATGCGCATATCACTGGTGATCCCCCTCCTTTCGTACGTTACGCGTCGGCACTAGGCCATGGTTCATTCCTCGTGTGGCCGTTGGTTATTTGCAATACCTTCATGAGGATGGTATGTATTGTATCATGTTTGTGTGACTGCATCCACTATGCGTGGTGTCAGGTACATTTCGCTGTGGTGTTAGCCGTGGATTGTGTGTGTTGGGTATGGAATTCTGTTCGACATGTGGGTCTCCGTGTCCTGGCGGCGTCTGTCGATGGCGTTGTGCATTCAGATGTGTAACATAGCTGTTATATTCCTGTACACAACGGATGCACGGATGCATCAGCTGCTGCTACTGTTTCCCACGCGGCTTGTTGTGGGTATGCCGCTGTCATTGACTGCCTGTATGTTTTTGCTACGGTTTTAGCTGTTATCCCTTTGATATGTGCGATGGGGTATATCTGCGGATGTGGGTGGCAGTGCGGGTGTGAGTCTTGCATTTATACATACAAGATATGCTTGTGTGTGTGCTCCATCCCTGCTTGGGGAGCTGCAGGTTACCTGTCTGTTGTTCCGGGAATGTTTGTTTTGTTGATGTCGTGTGTCGGTATCGCCTGCATGTGTGCTTCCTGCATGTATTCCTCCTTCACATCGGTTATATATCTGCGGATGTTCGTCCGTGCCTACTATCCATTGGCATTTTGTCACTGATAGTTACGGTGATTGTGGTCCTATACTTGGGACGGCCTGTATGCTACCGGTAGCCTCCTATTCGTGTGCCGCTTGCTTACTTAACGGTCGTGGAACACACAGCGGTATTTACGGGACCGTAAATGTTCACGATCGGTGCCGAGATAGCACATTCGTATTTTTGCCGTACATGCCTGATGCTGTGTAACGTTGCCGACGGATCGTGTTGAGTCTACCTTATGGCCGCCATACATACGGTCATGGTTTGTACATGCGTCCTTTGCATCTCCTGTTGGCTATGTCCCTGTGGTACATTCTGGGACATTTCCGCTTTGCATCATTTTCGCCGCCCGTGCATAGCCACTGAGGAGATGTCAGTACTACTTTGTGGGTACTGCTGTACATACGCCTATGGTTCCTGTACTGTATGCCTCGCGTATTATTACACTCCGCCTGTGACATGTCATCTACATACACATTTCACAGTGGCACACATTACACACACACAGCGGAACACACGACAACCTCACCTCACACATACACATATTGCCGCCATGGCTCTCAACCTTCTATTTCCAAACTGTGGGACACACACATTAGTAATGTGAAACAAATGGGCATAATGTGGAACACATAGTAATGGCATAGTGACAACTTCAGCTAGGTAGGTCATAGGATGATTATAATATGCTGATTTACTTACAGTGAAGAACCTTTAATGAATTACTATGATTAAATTCTATTTACCAGGATGTCATTTATATACATTCCTAACAATGGATGTTTGACAGACATTTTCAATGTGGAACTTTGAGGAACTGCGAGGAACATGAACTGTTTTACACCCCAAATGAGGTACGTTCCTCATAATGTCGTACACTTCACTGGTATGCTTGCCGCTTTCGCACCGACGGTTGAACACAATACCTCGTTGGCGCATCGCGGCGGCGTGTATCTCCGCACTCATATCCTATGGATATGACATGCACATATCCCGTTACTGTACCGTGGACTGGTGATCATCCCGACACGCGGATATGTATTGATGCAGGTTGACATTTCCATGGCTGGCGTTACCTGCTCTGCCCACCCTCCCGGATGATCGGGTTGTCGGTCACTATGTTTACTATGTGGAGATTTCGCGTCTTACTTATCTGTGAACTTGCATCCCTGGGTTCCATATTACCCTGTTGTACTTTATATCTGTGTATGCGTACATATATTTCTACATGTGTACTGATATCTATTTCCGTATCTGTGTATGCACATGAGTACATATGTGGTCGACTTGCGGCGATAGTGGCAGCATACGGCTACGCTGTGTGCTGTAGAACCGGCATGCGGTGAGGTGTTGGCGTTCCATGCTCTGCTGGCTATTGGGTGTGCAGTGTTTGGGTGGTGCCTTTGTTGGAGTCACACATACGTCCGCATACGGTACACAATACGGCGGACATGTTTGTGTGGCGTCCATTTTACTGTGTGTGCAGGTCAGGAGGTGTCAGTCCATGGGGCCTACACTGTCAAAGTATGTGCTATGCGTTCCCTCTTTGCCAGGGCGTAGGCATATTGGGTACGCCTCTGTCTACCTACTGGGGCTGGCTCAGTGTGTCCATGGCGCTGAACGCCCTGTGCCTGTGCTTGCCCTGGCAGTTGTGGCGAGCTTGGTGGCCCTCCAGCATTATGTCCCTGCAGCAGCTGTTTCCGCAGAATCATATTGTGTAGCATACAACATACTATGAATATGTGGGCACTTGTGCCTGGAGAGTACTGCAAGGCTCCACGGATGTATCCAAGCACCGGAACCGTGATTTCAACATCCCAAACACACGCTCTATGATTATTCTTATTTGTGCGTGTGCCTCATTATGGCATTCTTGCATGTGTGTGTGTGCATTTCTGATGGGTGTCATCAACCACGGCTCCATTATATAGCCAGCATCCCCACAAGGTGACCTTGTGTGATGTCCCCTGGCGAATACCTGATACAGCTGTGAGGCATGCCAGATATGGGAGTCGTGGTAGCTTCCAGGGCTGCCAGCACACACATCCATGATAATGCCCTGCGCATTGCACACGACCTGGCAATTGATGGAGGGTATCCCTTGCGGTTTATGTAGCGTCTACCCTGCTCCCCGGGTGGTGACTTAATTTCTATGTGCGTACAGTCTATCGCACCCAGTACCTCTGGGTATTGTGCCACATGGTGGAAGCGGCGCATATTGCTAGCCAACTCCTCCTGAGATCTGGGGAAATATATGTGCTCATGGGCATGTGGTAACATGGCATCCAGGAACTGGTGTAGTACCCTGGATGCTGATGCCTGTGAGATGCCCATTATGTCCCCGGTTGGCCTTTGAAAGGTACCTGTAGCCAGTATTCGCAAGCTCACACATACCTTTGTGTCCACTGGGATGGGCTCCCCTCTGTTGTCTCTTGTTCTCAGGCGCGGCCGCACAGCTCCACTATTTGCTGTAACGTGTCCCTGTCCACCCTGTAGCGCTCTACTATCTCCAGGTCTCGCAGCCCCTGGTAGGTCACCCTTGGTCTGAACACTCTCCTTCTCCTGTGAGGCCTCACGGTAGTTGTCGGCACCATCCTCCGCAACTCCGTCTGTCTCTGCCACATACCTATGCATCACCCCACAGCGGCACCCAGCATATACATATTAAAAGTTCCCGTCTGTTTACACCCTACGGTGCGGCGTTTGGGAAATCACGCTGTGTGTTGTGTGCATTCACACTTAATACTGTTGTGCTGTATACCGGTGATGTCATTGGGTGTGTCTGTGCAGCCGTATCCATGGATTATTTCCGTTGTTTTACGGTTGCTACTGCAACGGTATTGCCTTTAGTGTTACATTACAGTTGCCTGCATTGCCTTGGCTTTGCATCTTACATTACTGCATCCTGCAGGCACATGGCATATGATGCATTTTATCCGCAGCCGCAGTTATGCTACCTCTGTACTTGGCTGTGCTATTTCGGTTCTTTGCTCTTTGCATTTCTACTACATCCCCTACTATCTTTGCATTCATATGCCTCCCCTTTCCCGTTATGCAGGGGTCTGCATGCAGAGTTACCAGCTGCCACCGTTTGCCGTTCCTGGATTGATTGGTGTTGATTGCTCATTACGGCTCCGTTTACACTGCTTCCGCATTTCCTCGTATTCTCCGCATTACCTTCCTATATCCGTGGTTGTTGACGGGGAGGCCGTCACATGACTGGATTGGGGAACGTAGTCATCCTCGTGCACATGCATCTGTGCGCGCATTATGTACTCTCAGCGCATCTATTTCCTCACACGCCAGTCCTGATGCTGTGATGTGCATTGTACAGCCCAGATTTGCTGACCTCAATATCCTTCCTCCTACGGTGGCACACCCTCTGTGGTTGACATGTATCTCGTGTAGGCCACTCCTCGGTGTAGTACCGCTCGCTTTGCTCCATCCTTACACCGCCGCTTTTGCTATTCACTATTATCTGCCTCCTTTCCATAGAATTGATTACTAATACATGGTTTTGACTCCCAACACAGCCACCACCACTCCTTGCCAACCATTGCGCTGGGGTTGAACCTTTACATACATACTATGGTGTGTGGTGGCTGTGCAGCTGATGTGTGTTATACTGCTCTTTTAGGACATTGTCATATTATTTCATTGCTTTGCAACTTCTGTGCACATATCCGGGGTCTGCTGTTCTTTCTACGTGCGTGCCATTTATGTCATTTTTACATTTTGTGCATATTTTCTTTGGACATTCTCGGTGCCTTTCCACATTGGCATATTGCACCTGTATGATACCTGACTTTGACAGCCTTCGTTACTCCTCGGTCATGTTTGAGTAAATGTAAACCGTTTTTGGTTTACATTGCGTGCCCTTACGCTACGCCTGCGCCACTTTGTGGATCGCTATTTGCCTTCATTTACATGGTGCAATACCGCACAGTGTGTTTTGCATACCTCGCCGGCGGAGACGGTCCGGCGCCGCGCCGGTAGTGCACGTGGAATTCATTCATACCTGAGTCGCTCAGCAGCCATATTTGGCGTTATAATGCCGTCGCTATGCTGGCACCTGGCGCAAGGTTCATGAATCCGGGGATTGTGTCTGGTTTGAGCTGAAACAGAGATGTTCTTAGAGTTTGCAAGTTAACTCTGTATATTCCAGCCTTTACCATCAACACATACATTTACATAGGCATGTAGTTTCTACACATTTCTTCTCTTTTCCAGCAGGGTGCACTGTGGTTACAATCTTGAAGCTCAGTACAGAACATATAGTTTTCTTACATTTCTAAGGCAAGCATACAAATCAGGTTTACCTTCATTAGATCATTTGTTGTTTGTATGACAGCCTTAAGGTCGAAAGTACAGTACACAAATTTAACAATACCGAAAAAGATAAGTGCAAATGGCTAATGAGCGAATGTGCTATGCAAATCACACGTTTACATTTTGCACAACATCCTCCAACGTAATGCATAGTCGCACAATGAAATAGTTGCATTACCTCAGTCTGAGTAGTGGAAAGTGGAGTTTGTTTCATATATAATGTTAATTGGCCAACATCGTTGGTTGTATTATTAAAAGATACAGCGGATATTGCACCAAGATGCAGGTAAATTGGAAGCAAATACTGTGGTAGAAATGTGCTGCTAGAGATGTAAATATGACTATATGAAAATATAAAAAGCAAACTAGATGCTAAAACAAACTTGTAAAAACAACAACGAGAACAGTACTAATGGGCTTATACTTGAAAGACGGCTCAAAAGTTTAAATAATTTATTAATTGATGTAAAGCGCTTTTCGTTTGTGTAAATAACACAAACTTCTTCAGACAAATGATTACAAAAAAATCTGCTATATATACAAATGAACGCATCAGCTAAAACAAGCAATTAAGCAATAAAACAATAAATTGCTAATTTAACTTTTAAAGGAGCTATGCCCAAAGTATTAGCAGTGACTATAGAAAAATGCAGAATCACTTGGTAAGTAAGCAGCTGTGTCGTTACACTCCTAAGTAAAGTTACAACAATTAGAAAAATTGCTAAAAAACATCACTTCAAACAATATAAAAGTAAAATTATTAATATTAAAACATAAACAATAATTTTAAAACAACAAACTTTACCTAAATTAATTTAATTTAATATGAGTATAATTCTAAGAGCAAGTCATCTTGACAGACTCTTAATTTTCAAAATACTGCTTATAGAGCAGTTTTCATTTAGAGCAGGGGTGTTATAGGCGTTTAGTCTGATCTGCCAAAAGCGCTTTACATCAATTAATAAATTATTTAAACGTTTTGAGCTGTCTTTCAAGTATCGCCCATTAGTACTGTTCTCGTTGTTGTTTTTATATGAAAATATAAATCTTTCCTTGCAGGTTGAGGAAGCCGGTATGGAGGAATATACACCTGGCACAGTGAATACTATATATAGCACCTTAAAGAAACAAAAGGGATGTCAGTTATTAGTTGTTGATGGCTATCAGTCCTACCTGGAAAAAAGTGTAGAGCTAAAACAATATTGGTACTGCATACATACGAATAGTTGTAGATGTAAAGGGATGTGTGTAACCGAAGGCGCTACCGATGGTTATAAATTATTAAAGAGCAGTAGCCATTATCATGCTCCCAATATTGTAAAGGCAGAGGTATTCAAAGTAAGAGATCACCTCAAACGTCGTGCAGAACACTCCATAGAAGACCCATGCAAGGTAGTGTGAGAAGTGCTAGCTACCACTTCCTTAACCATTATTAATGAATTACCTAACAAAACAGCCTTGGAGCAGAGTGTTTCTAGATATAGGTACAAAAGGAAGGTAGCCACATTTAAGGACCTGCGTTCCCTTAGAGAATTAACACCTGAGATGCTACCAATTAAGAATGTTTCTTTCTTAATAAAACATAGTGTTGATATGCAAAATTATAGTAATATAGTAGTAATCACCACTGTGGATAATTTGCGAATGTTGTGCGCCTCTAAGTACATATTGGCTGATGGAACATTTCCAATAAGGACTACAGAATGTCATCAGGTTTACAGTATTCATTGTGCTTTAGACAGTAGTAACAGTAGAAAAGTTGTTCCAGTAGTGTATGGAATATTATCCAGTAAAACAGAAGAGTGTTATGACATCTTCTGGAGAATAATACTGGAACTGTGCACACTGCATGATTTGCAATTGTTACCTAATATGGTTCTGACAGACTTTGAATGTGCAGCTGTGAATTGTATCAAAAGGCATCTGACTAATTCCTCCGCTAAAGGGTGCTGGTTCCATTTCTGCCAAATTGTGTGGCCACATATTTAGAAGTTGCATTTAGCATCTGAGTTCGGCAGTAATGTATCCTTCTCTATGTTATGTAAGGAAATACCTGCCCAAGCATTCATTGCTCCTAATTATATAGCTAATACGTTTGCAGACATAGAGAATGACATGCCAGAAGGAGGAAAAGCACCATGCACATTTTTTAAAGAAAATTATATTTATGGTAGGCCACGGTATGGTGTGTGTAGTATAACATTTGAGAGTTCGCCACCACTGTTTGATAGTCTGTTTTGGAATCAGCATGATACATGTGTAATGGGTTACTCTTGTAGTGGCAGTATACCGCTACGCCGTGTGCTGTGGAACCGGCATGCGGTGAGGTGTTGGCGTTCCATGCTCTGCTGGCTATTGGGTGTGCAGTGTTTGGGTGGTGCCTTTGTTGGAGTCACACATACGTCCGCACATACGGTACACATTACGGGCGGACATGTTTGTGTGGCGTCCATTTTACTGTGTGCAGGTCAGGAGGTGTCAGTCCATGGGGCCTACACTGTCAAAGTATGTGCTGCGTTCCCTCTTTGCCAGGGCGTAGGCATATTGGGTACGCCTCTGTCTACCTACTGGGGCTGGCTCAGTGTGTCCATGGCGCTGAACGCCCTGTGCCTGTGCTTGCCCTGGCAGTTGTGGCGAGCTTGGTGGCCCTCCAGCATTATGTCCCTGCAGCAGCTGTTTCCGCAGAATCATATTGTGTAGCATACAACATACTATGAATATGTGGGCACTTGTGCCTGGAGAGTACTGCAAGGCTCCACCGGATGTATCCAAGCACCGGAACCGTGATTTCAACATCCCAAACACACGCTCTATGATTATTCTTGTTTGTGCGTGTGCCTCATTATGGCATTCTTGCATGTGTGTGTGTGCATTTCTGATGGGTGTCATCAACCACGGCTCCAGTGCATAGCCAGCATCCCCCACAAGGTGACCTTGTGTGATGTCCCCCCTGGCGAATACCTGATACAGCTGTGAGGCATGCCAGATATGGGAGTCGTGGTAGCTTCCAGGGCTGCCAGCACACACATCCATGATAATGCCCTGCGCATTGCACACGACCTGGCAATTGATGGAGGGGTATCCCTTGCGGTTTATGTAGCGTCTACCCTGCTCCCCGGGTGGTGACTTAATTTCTATGTGCGTACAGTCTATCGCACCCAGTACCTCCGGGTATTGTGCCACATGGTGGAAGCGGCGCATATTGCTAGCCAACTCCTCCTGAGATCTGGGGAAATATATGTGCTCATGGGCATGTGGTAACATGGCATCCAGGAACTGGTGTAGTACCCTGGATGCTGATGCCTGTGAGATGCCCATTATGTCCCCGGTTGGCCTTTGAAAGGTACCTGTAGCCAGTATTCGCAAGCTCACACATACCTTTGTGTCCACTGGGATGGGCTCCCCTCTGTTGTCTCTTGTTCTCAGGCGCGGCACAGCTCCACTATTTGCTGTAACGTGTCCCTGTCCACCCTGTAGCTCTACTATCTCCAGGTCTCGCAGCCCTGGTAGGTCACCCTTGGTCTGAACACTCTCCTTCTCCTGTGAGGCCTACGGTAGTTGTCGGCACCATCCTCCGCAACTCCGTCTGTCTCTGCCACATACCTATGCATCACGGCCACGGCGGCACCCAGCATATACATATTAAAAGTTCCCCGTCTGTTTACACCCTACGGTGCGGCGTTTGGGAAATCACGCTGTGTGTTGTGTGCATTCACACTTAATACTGTTGTGCTGTATACCCGGTGATGTCATTGGGTGTGTCTGTGCAGCCGTATCCATGGATTATTTCCGTTGTTTTACGGTTGCTACTGCAACGGTATTGCCTTTAGTGTTACATTACAGTTGCCTGCATTGCCTTGGCTTTGCATCTTACATTACTGCATCCTGCAGGCACATGGCATATGATGCATTTTATCCGCAGCCGCAGTTATGCTACCTCTGTACTTGGCTGTGCTATTTCGGTTCTTTGCTCTTTGCATTTCTACTACATCCCCTACTATCTTTGCATTCATATGCCTCCCTTTCCCGTTATGCAGGGGTCTGCATGCAGAGTTACCAGCTGCCACCGTTTGCCGTTCCTGGATTGATTGGTGTTGATTGCTCATTACGGCTCCGTTTACACTGCTTCCGCATTTCCTCGTATTCTCCGCATTACCTTCCTATATCCGTGGTTGTTGACGGGAGGCCGTCACATGACTGGATTGGGAACGTAGTCATCCTCGTGCACATGCATCTGTGCGCATTATGTACTCTCAGCGCATCTATTTCCTCACACGCCAGTCCTGATGCTGTGATGTGCATTGTACAGCCCAGATTTGCTGACCTCCAATATCCTTCCTCCTACGGTGGCACACCCCTCTGTGGTTGACATGTATCTCGTGTAGGCCACTCCTCGGTGTAGTACCGCTCCCGCGTTTGCTCCATGCTTACACCGGGGGCGGTTTTGCTATTCACTATTATCTGCCTCATTTGCATAGAATTGACTACTAATACATGGTTACGGCGCCGAACACCACCACCACTCCTTGACAACCATTGCGCTGGGGTTGAAGCTTTACATACATACTATGGTGTGTGGTGGCTGTGCAGCTGATGTGTGTTATACTGCTCTTTTAGGACATTGTCATATTATTTCATTGCTTTGCAACTTCTGTGCACATATCCGGGGTCTGCTGTTCTTTCTGACGTGCCATTTATGTCATTTTTTACATTTTGTGCATATTTTCTTTGGACATTCTCGGTGCCTTTCCACATTGGCATATTGCACCTGTATGATACCTGACTTTGACAGCCTTCCGTTACTCCTCGGTCATGTTTGGGTAAATGTAAACCGTTTTTTTTGGTTTACATTGCCGTGCCCTTACGCTACGCCTGCGCCACTTTGTGGATCGCTATTTGCCTTCATTTACATGGTGCAATACCGCACACAGTGTGTTTTGCATACCTACGCCGGGGGCGGAGACGGTCCGGCGCACGCCGGTAGTGCACGTGGAATTCATTCATACCTGAATCGCTCAGCAGCCATATTTGGCGTTATAATGCCGACGCTATGCTGGCACCTGGCGCAAGGTTCATGAATCCCGGGGATTGTGTCTGGTTTGAGCTGAAACAGAGATGTTCTTAGAGTTTGCAAGTTAACTCTGTATATTCCAGCCTTTACCATCAACACATACATTTACATAGGCATGTAGTTTCTACACATTTCTTCTCTTTTCCAGCAGGGTGCACTGTGGTTACAATCTTGAAGCTCAGTACAGAACATATAGTTTTCTTACATTTCTAAGGCAAGCATACAAATCAGGTTTACCTTCATTAGATCATTTGTTGTTTGTATGACAGCCTTAAGGTCGAAAGTACAGTACACAAATTTAACAATACCGAAAAAGATAAGTGCAAATGGCTAATGAGCGAATGTGCTATGCAAATCACACGTTTACATTTTGCACAACATCCTCCAACGTAATGCATAGTCGCACAATGAAATAGTTGCATTACCTCAGTCTGAGTAGTGGAAAGTGGAGTTTGTTTCATATATAATGTTAATTGGCCAACATCGTTGGTTGTATTATTAAAAAGATACAACGGATATTGCACCAAGATGCAGGTAAATTGGAAGCAAATACTGTGGTAGAAATGTGCTGCTAGAGATGTAAATATGACTATATGAAAATATAAAAAGCAAACTAGATGCTAAAACAAACTTGTAAAAACAACAACGAGAACAGTACTAATGGGCGATACTTGAAAGACGGCTCAAAAAGTTTAAATAATTTATTAATTGATGTAAAGCGCTTTTCGTTTGTGTAAATAACACAAACTTCTTCAGACAAATGATTACAAAAAAATCTGCTATATATACAAATGAACGCATCAGCTAAAACAAGCAATTAAGCAATAAAACAATAAATTGCTAATTTAACTTTTAAAGGAGCTATGCCCAAAGTATTAGCAGTGACTATAGAAAAATGCAGAATCACTTGGTAAGTAAGCAGCTGTGTCGTTACACTCCTAAGTAAAGTTACAACAATTAGAAAAATTGCTAAAAAACATCACTTCAAACAATATAAAAGTAAAATTATTAATATTAAAACATAAACAATAATTTTAAAACAACAAACTTTACCTAAATTAATTTAATTTAATATGAGTATAATTCTAAGAGCAAGTCATCTTGACAGACTCTTAATTTTCAAAATACTGCTTATAGAGCAGTTTTCATTTAGAGCAGGGGTGTTATAGGCGTTTAGTCTGATCTGCCAAAAGCGCTTTACATCAATTAATAAATTATTTAAACGTTTTGAGCTGTCTTTCAAGTATCGCCCATTAGTACTGTTCTCGTTGTTGTTTTTATATGAAAATATAAATCTTTCCTTGCAGGTTGAGGAAGCCGGTATGGAGGAATATACACCTGGCACAGTGAATACTATATATAGCACCTTAAAGAAACAAAAGGGATGTCAGTTATTAGTTGTTGATGGCTATCAGTCCTACCTGGAAAAAAGTGTAGAGCTAAAACAATATTGGTACTGCATACATACGAATAGTTGTAGATGTAAAGGGATGTGTGTAACCGAAGGCGCTACCGATGGTTATAAATTATTAAAGAGCAGTAGCCATTATCATGCTCCCAATATTGTAAAGGCAGAGGTATTCAAAGTAAGAGATCACCTCAAACGTCGTGCAGAACACTCCATAGAAGACCCATGCAAGGTAGTGTGAGAAGTGCTAGCTACCACTTCCTTAACCATTATTAATGAATTACCTAACAAAACAGCCTTGGAGCAGAGTGTTTCTAGATATAGGTACAAAAGGAAGGTAGCCACATTTAAGGACCTGCGTTCCCTTAGAGAATTAACACCTGAGATGCTACCAATTAAGAATGTTTCTTTCTTAATAAAACATAGTGTTGATATGCAAAATTATAGTAATATAGTAGTAATCACCACTGTGGATAATTTGCGAATGTTGTGCGCCTCTAAGTACATATTGGCTGATGGAACATTTCCAATAAGGACTACAGAATGTCATCAGGTTTACAGTATTCATTGTGCTTTAGACAGTAGTAACAGTAGAAAAGTTGTTCCAGTAGTGTATGGAATATTATCCAGTAAAACAGAAGAGTGTTATGACATCTTCTGGAGAATAATACTGGAACTGTGCACACTGCATGATTTGCAATTGTTACCTAATATGGTTCTGACAGACTTTGAATGTGCAGCTGTGAATTGTATCAAAAGGCATCTGACTAATTCCTCCGCTAAAGGGTGCTGGTTCCATTTCTGCCAAATTGTGTGGCCACATATTTAGAAGTTGCATTTAGCATCTGAGTTCGGCAGTAATGTATCCTTCTCTATGTTATGTAAGGAAATACCTGCCCAAGCATTCATTGCTCCTAATTATATAGCTAATACGTTTGCAGACATAGAGAATGACATGCCAGAAGGAGGAAAAGCACCATGCACATTTTTTAAAGAAAATTATATTTATGGTAGGCCACGGAGGTATGGTGTGTGTAGTATAACATTTGAGAGGTCGCCACCACTGTTTGATAGTCTGTTTTGGAATCAGCATGATACATGTGTAATGGGTTACTCTTGTAGTCAAAATGCCATGGAGGGATGGCATAGGAGACTACGTAGCTTGATGGGCAAAAAACATCTATATTTGCTTGATGTCTTGCATGCCATACAGCTTGAACAAAACCATGTTGAGGACCTTAGAAGTAAACATTTCCTGTGTTTGCCATCTTCACCTAAAAGGAAGCGCTTAATGGATAAGGAGACTGCATTCGAGAAACTGTTGTGTAAATGCAATGAATTTACTCCGAGAGAATTTGTGAAATTAGTTGCACAACACTGCTCATTTTAGATATATTGATGCAATCATTCTGTTCTATTACTAATGCATTGTTCTTAAATACAGAAATATTACTGGCGTAGGTATCACACTACAATATATACACGTACGGACATTTGTTCTCTAGTTTATACCATTGGGAATTCCATTTATTACTGCTTAAATGTGGTATGCCTTTTGCTGGAGTTATTTGTGGCTATGAACATGTGTATTAAGTACTGCTTGAATTTATTGGATACGGTTACACTTTCACTTTCATGGAGTGTCACGGGAATCACTGCAAATACTCTAACTCAGAGGTGTTCAAAAAAGGTCGAATTGCAGATTCAAATAAATCATTTTCGACATTTTCATGCCTCCACATTATGTTTTTCAGTATGTCAAGTCACTTAAATGGACGATCGTTTATTTAACTTTCATTCAAATGAAGGTAAACCTACAAATCATATATTACTATGCACAAATGGCATACAATTATTTACAAAATTCTATCTAGCTGGTCTGGCAGCCTTCACAATTCTCCTCCCCTGAGAACTCAAGCTAGTTTTTCAAGTGACCCTTGAGAAACATTGCTTGAGAGGGTTGAGTCTATCTGGGAATACCTTACCCCATTCCCTGTCTTGAGAACCCATCTGCATTGACATTTCTAATGCCACTGCGGTGCTGCACTGTCATATCATATGCTTGCTCCACCTTAGCATCTTGGCATTTTGCTGGCCGGCTCGATGTAACCATGTTAAGGGATTGTGATCTGTAACAACAGTGAATTTTCTTCCATACAGATAAGGCTGAAGTTTCTGCAGTGCTCACACTATGGCAAGACATTCCTTTTCTACAGCTGCATAGCATTCTTCCCTGGGTTGGAGCCTACGACTGAGATAAACCACTGGGTGTTCTTCTCCCTCTGAAGAAATCTGGCTAAGTACAGCCCCCACCCCATGGTTCAAAGCATTCTCCTGCACAACAAATTCTTTGCTGTAATCTGGACTGGCTAACACAGGGAGTCTTCCCAAAGCTACTTTAAGCTTATGGAATGCCTGCTCACATGCTGAGTCCACACTACCTTATCTGACCTGTTTTACTTTGTCAGGTCTGTGAGGGGAGCATCTATGGTACTATAACTGGGGACAAGCTTTCTGTAGTACCCTGCTGTCCCTAAAATTGCCCTCACCTGCATTTTGGTAACATGTGCAGGTCATGCCTGAATGGCTTCCACTTTGGCAGGTTCTGGCCTGGTCTTGCCACTCCCCACTCTATGTCCTAGGTAGGAGACCTATGCCATACACACCTGACATTTTCTGGGCTTGATGGTCAATCCTGGCATCTGTAGTCTGCCCAGCACCTCTCTGGCATGCTGAAGGTGCTCTTTCCAGGAATGGCTGTAGATGGCAATATCATCATGGTAAGCAAGGGCAAAATCTCCTGCTCCTGTCAGGATATGATCTACCAGCCTCTGGAAAGTTGCTGGGGCATTTTTTATCCCAAAGGGCATCTTTGTGAACTTATACAAGCCAAAAGGAGTCACAAAGACTGACCTCTCTCTAGCACTGGGAGTCAAGGGCACCTGCCAGTAACTCCTAGTAAGATTGATGGCAGTAAGATACTTAGCCCCACCCGGCTGTTCTAGGGCTTCATCTGTCCTAGGCATGGGGTAAACATCTGACTATGTGTGACTATTTAATTTCCTGAAGTCCACACAGAACTTGGTGCTGCCATCCTTCTTTGGTATCAGCACCACTGGGGAGGCCCAGGGACTGCTGGACTCCTGAATTTCTCCAAGTTCCAACATTTCCTGTATCTCCTTCCTCAGAGTCTGTTTGACTCTCTCAGGTACCCTATAAGGGGCCTGCTTAACAGGCCATTGGGGGTTCTGTATCCACATGGTGCTGCACCAGGTGGGTGCACACTGGTTTCACAGTGAACATGTCCCAAAATTCCTGTAACACTGCTTGGATTTCTCGAACCTGGGTAGGAGATAGCTGCTGGGACATTGCTACCCCTTCCACTGAAGTGTCAGTCCAAGCCTCACTGAGGAGATCAGTCACCAGATCCCCCTCAGACTCTTCACGCAATCCACTGAAAATACTCAGCACAAGGGCTTCCTTATCATGGTAAGGTTTCATCATGTTGACATGGTACAATATATTCCCCTGCCACCTGCCTAGCAGTTTTACCATGTAGTTAACATTACTGACATTCCTTACCACCTTGTAGGGTCCCTCCCAAGCTGCCTGCATCTTGTTGTGTCTGACAGGAGCAAGAACCATTACCTGCTGCCCTACAGCATACTCTCTAGTTTGAGAATTCCTGTCATACCAGACTATTTTCTGTTGTTGGGCTTCTGCCAGGTTCTCCTGGGCCAAGCCCATGATCTCCCTGAGCCATGTCCTGAGGTTTAGAACATATGCCACAGCAGACTCTTTGCGGGATTCACACTCACCCTCACACTCATCTCAAATTAAGTCTAGAGGCCCCCTCACCCTATGCCCATACAGCAACTCAAAGGGTGAAAAACCTGTGGATTCCTGGGGAACCTCTCTATAAGCAAACAACAGTTGGGGCAAATGTTTGTCTCAATCCCTCTTAAACTGGTCTGCAAATGCCCATAGGATTGTCTTTGAGTGTAGAGTTTCATCTCTAAACAAGACCATTAGTCTAAGGATGGTAGCAGGTGATCTTTAGGTGCTTCACGCCACAGTAATTCCACAGACAAGCCAGCAGGTCTGACATGAAAATTGCACCTCTTGTCAGTCAATATTTCTTTTGGGATACCTACCTTGCTGAACATCTCTAACAAAGCATTTCCCTCCTTTTCTGCCTCAATGCAGGACAGAGTCACTGCCTCAGAGTATCTCATAGCATAATCTACTACCACTAGGATATACTTGTGCCCTGTGGAACTTGGGGTACTCAAAGGCCCCACAATATCCATATCTACCCTCTGAAATGACTCCTCAATCACAGGTAAAGGCATCAAGGGAGCTTTCACCTAGTCTCCTGCCTTGCCTACCTTTTGGCACTGCTCACAAGTCCTACATCACTGAAAATCTCAGGCCAGAAGAAGTTCTGCATAATATGTCTCTTTGTACATTTTGTGCCCATATGACCTGCAAAGGGAATATCATGGGCTATGGCTAGAAGTGCCAGATGGTAGGCTCTGGGCACTACCAACTGCTGCATTCTCTCACCCTCTAGCCCTCCTTCAGGGGTCCACTCTCTATACAGTAATCCTTTGTCCCAGTATACAGATTCCCCCTTCCCTTGAGAATCAGGTGCCTCACTGGCTACCTCCTCAGGCCTTGTAATGTAGGATCTGAGAGTTGAACCTGTCTCAACTCTCTCTTTGTAACCCTTCCCAGCTCCCCTTCCACAGGAAGTCTTGTATCCTCTAACAGGGGTGCCTCACTGTCAGCTTGGGTACTGCAACTCACCTCTGCCCTTGTAGACACTCTGTCCAAGGGACCATCAGTACCCACAAACAGCTGTGGCTCACCTTCAGTCTCACTGCTACAATGTAGCTCCATCCCTGAAGTAACCACCTTACCAGTCTTAGCTGCAAGTATGCAGTCTGTCTCGGTCTCCCCCAAGCTACCAGACCCACATGCTTGTCTCCAAGCCTGAATGCTTGTAACTGCATGAACACATGGTGCTGCATTATCAAACTCCTTCCCTATCAGGACATCTGCAGGTTGGTAGTTTGGTACCCTTGTTGTCTCAAGACAACCTACTGTTGGCATTTTATCATTCCCACATGCTGGCTCTCCCATATTTTGTTCCCCACCTTGCCTCCATGGACATCTATATGCTACATGGCCACACTGGTTGCATTTAAAACATTTAACCCTAGGTTATGGACATGTACTTGGATTAGTGGCTTCCCCCCTGGCAAATTCTGTTGAAGCAGTCTGGGCTGCCCAACATGGGTTCCCTTAGACCCATGAGCAGCACTGGGTGTCACTTTCCTGTGCAGTGATACCCTGCTTGCTAGGTATAGGTCTCCCTTCTTTCCCAACTCATCTACAGTAAGGCATTGTCTATCAGCTAACCAGATCCTCATGTCTTCAGGCAAAGTGCTAAGGTCTTGTTCTCTCACCAAATGGTCTGCCAGCCCTTCAGAAGTGGTGACCTGACATCACTCACCCACCTCTGAAAATAACTGCTCAGTTCAGCAACATATTCACACACACTTTCATCTGCCTTGCGTCTATGCTCACAAAACTTTCTTCTATAAGCTTCAGGTGTTAACTTAAAAAATTCTAACAAACAGTTCTTCACAGCATTATAATTTAAAAAGTCATTATCAGACAGTTTGGACAGAACAGTTACACCTTTACCATGGAGTAAGGAGGTCAGGAACTGTACCCAGAGCCCTTGGTCAACATTATACTGTTTATATACCCTCTCAAACATATGAATGAAACTATCAAAATTATCCCCTTCTGTAAATTGTGGTAGAAATTTACTGACCTTTGTTGCTTCTGGGGTTTGGTTACTCCCTTCCCCATTACCTCCGTGACTCTGGCAAAGAGTCAGAATCTCCTTTTTGTGTTGCCTCTGCCTCTCCTTCTCTTCAGCTTCCAGATGTCTCAGTCTCTCTTCTGCTTCCATTTCCAAACAGATGGCCTCCAACTCAAGTCTCTTTAGCTCCAGATGGATTTTTAAGTCCTCTGTGGAAAGGTTGAGCTGTCCATTTTTTGAGAGTTGTACATCTCTTCAGTCAGTCTGATCATCCTTCTGGTTGCTATTCTCTGATGCAGCTGTGACTACAGCTGCAATAATTTCTGCTTTAGTCAGGTTTCCATGCACTAGTCCTTTAGCCTGGCACATCTCAGCCAACTGGCTCCTTGTCAGCTTGCCATTCTCCTCTGCTGACATGCTTGTTTGCACTCCCTGATTAACTAAGCTAACAAAAGAAATACAACAATTGTGATATGAACTCTGAATGTTCACTGCATGGCTGATTTAGAGTACAAAAATACCTTTAGTGATCACTGTACACAGCTACAGGATTTCAATATCCACACCACTACAAGCCAATTAATATGTGATGTGGCTGTCTCACCACTATCAACCAATTAATATGTGATGCGGCTATCCCACCACTGCTAAACAATTAATATGTGATGCCCCTGCACTGACCCAGTAATCAAAGAGCCTCAATCCTCACTACTAACACCAGTGAAGGATGTGCACATTGCAAAGATGACAAGTACACACACAGTAAAGTACAATTTTCCTTAAAAGCACACAGAGATCACAGTCAGTCTGGGGTTGGTGTCTCCCACTCTCTCCAGATCACCAATAAGACTCCCCACTGGCAGAGCTATAGGGTAAAGATCTCAGCCAAGTGGTCAAGCCAAAACCTCCAAACACCCTCTCTGTTTAACCAGTGCTTCTTATCTCTGCCCAAGTAGCTGACACACACTTTGAGATTTGATTTATATACAAACACACAGACACTCCCGGAGAAGGTTGGCACAGGTTTACTAGCTATGTCCCCTTCTGCATAGACTATATGGTAATACCACCTGCCACCAACCACTCTTATCAGCTACTATAAAGGCCCTTACCAAAGGGTGCCCAATTCAACTGTGTAATGTCACTGTTATCCAAATAGTAAGTGTGATCAGAACTTTTAAGGCTATTTAGGAGTGGCCTATACAGCATCACCAAATACATATGCCAGTACCATAAGAGCTTAAAGATCTCTAAACAAAACCAGACACAATTAAAAGGTTTAAATCTATTTAATAATAAATAATAAAATCACAAGACCATACTCATTAACTCAACACAGTGACAATAGAGTTCAGAATCACAGGGAATACTTTAAAACAACATTGCAGGACAGTCTCACATAAATATAGAAAACAGCTAGACTAATCTTGCTATTTTCCTATCTAGCTCTATGAGACATACTAGGATCTAAGTCTTACTTACAGAGCCAGGCAGATCTAGATGAGAAGTGCTGAAGAGATGTTTGCAGGTCCAGAACAAAATACAAAATGCATTGACTTTCTCTCTGAGATAGTTCTTAAGTTATCTACAAACATTTCTGCTGAATCATCTCAGATTACATCATTCTTGTCAGCTCTGTCTTAGTTCCCAGGCTAGCAGGAACTTAAAATTTAACATGTTTCTGTTAAAAATACTTCTCTCTCAGAAGCTGACACTTCTCTCTTAGAAGCTTGCCTGAAACTGGAAGTCGTAAAACAATTACCTTGGAAACCTGTAATTTCCTCTGTTTCCAGACAATAGGAAAACTTACAACTCTAGACATTGTGATTGCTTTGAGCTAAAACAGAGATAACAGAGTCATAAACAAGTTCCACTTATTTTCTTAGAGTTTGCAAGTTAACTCTGTATAGTCCAGCCTTTTGCCATCAATGCATACATTTGCATAGACATGTAGTTTATACAGATTTCTGCTCTTTTCCAGCAGGGTGCACTGTGGTTACACTCTTGAAGCTCAGTAGAGAACATATAGTTTTCTTACATTTCTAAGACAAGCATACAAATCATATTATTATGCACAAATGACATAGAATTATTTACAAAATTCTATCTAGCTGGGCTGGCAGCCTTCATATTTACATCATAACAGTATGTATCCCCAATATATTTTTAATAATGTAGTAAAAAAATCAGTTTCTTTGAGTAGCTAAACTAGGCACCTCAAACACTAATATGGAATCTCAATTAAATAATGCTGTCTCTGATTTTATAGAAAGGGGTTACAACTCTAAAAGTCTGGAGAACACATACAAATTGATAAATCATACTTTTAAGTTTCTTATACTAAAAGTGATACCTGACTCAGTGTGAGGTGGTAATGTAATACACCAGAGACAGTGGAATTTTACTCGATACTTCATTTGGAGCACATTTACTACCAGGCTTAAATGGAAATGTTTTGTTAAAGCCTTTATTAGTGGAATTTCAAAAGAAGGTTTAGTTCATAGATTAGTACTAAGCTAATTGCCCTTGCGAGCCATTTTAAGCCTAGCCAATTATCCCTTGTGAGACTCAAACCCTGCACCTTGTGTTTGTAAGGCAAACACCTTAACCATTAAGCCACCCTTGTGACATACTGCTTTAAATAGTTGCACAATTACCTAGTCGACTGTTATGCCTAATGAAACCTTACTGGCTGAAAGTTTTCTAACTTGCAAGTGGAGTTTGTAATAACTAGTGGGTTTTACCAGTGGATTTTACCTTGCTGTGTGGATTTGTGATTATCTGTGGATTTATTCTGGATAGTTAAAGAGGTTTTAGAGTGGGTAATGGTTCCAGTGACTTTTTATTCTTTTATATATATTCTGATAGATATATGTTTTTTACTCAAAGACACTCACTCCTTTTGTGTCAGCCCTATCCTCCTGTCACCCACCCCCCAAACCACCATGTGGAAATGATGATGACTGTGCTCTGCCCTTTGTGCATGTCTTTGTGACTTAGGATTGCTTATATGTCTGATGTATACAGTGGATAGCTAATGCTTGCTTACTCACAAGGTTGAATTTATCAATTTGTATTGTAGAAGAAAAATTTTTGATTTCTTGTTCCTACTCATTTTTGTATGATTACTTACATAATTGTTGAATCTCACTGTATTTCAGATAGTATTGTAAGTAAAGTAGTGGAACCGGTAGGTATTCTGCCTTGCTTTCTGATACAGTTGTGCAAATGAGGGTATAACTGATCTGTTCTATGTTTTATAGATAGTGGTTAATGGAAAGGCTTAATGCATAGTATTGGGTAGAATATATACCCATATATTGCAAGCATCAGACATGAGTTATTACTGTCATAAATTTACACCTCAGATGAATGTTCTGCTTAGGGGCATATGTATATTTCCATATGAAAGTAGTCTGTTATGTAACCTTCTTACTTTTATTGCAGGTTCTACACTTACCTTGTCATTACTACAAGTACAGATTGTCTCCCTGTGGTTGTCCCTGTCTGATACTATCAGCACATAGCCATTACATGGTTAAACAAAGGTTGTGGAGTTTGACAGGCAACACTTTTCCTATTTGTATGTGTGTGTGGGATCTTGGGCTTTGACCTAGGTAGTGATTGTTTGTGCTATCCTTTGTCTCTTAGCCAGAGTCAGGGTATTCTATGCACATCTCATCTGCCAGCACCATCTTCTGCTGGTGGGTCTCCCTCAGACTCCTCATCTTTATCTGCTGCTGATGCTGGCCCTGCCTGTAGTTATTGAAAGTATGGTTCTGCCCCTTGCTGTCCTTGTTGAAGTTGATTCCTTACAATTATATTGGGCAACATGGCACAGATTGTAATTATTTTGGCAGAGATGCCTGGGTCATACTATAGTACACCTACTGATGTGTGTAGACACTGGAACCTTGATTTGAGCAATCCAAACACATGTTATATCATATTCCTAGTTTCAGCATGGGCCTCATTGTATCCTTGCTCACTGTGGTTGTGTGGGTTTCTCATGGGTGTCATGAACCAGGGCTCCAGCACATAACTTGCATCACCTACTAGATGCCTCATAGAAAGTCACCCCTAGCAAATCTTTTGTGCAGTTTGCAGGTATGCCATATGTGTGAATCATGGAAACTGTCCGGGTTACATGCTACAGACATTGTAGATAATCCCTTGGGCATTACAGGCAACCTGACAGCTTACAGTTTACAGAGTTGATATACCCTCCTTTTTTCTGCATGTGTGCAATCTGTTTCCCCTAACACTTCAGGAAAGTGTGTTACTGCACAGAATTTCTGCATGGTTCTTGTTCTTTCCTGTGGGTGCATGGAAGACAGATGTAACCATTTGCATGTTGTGGCATTGCATTTAAAAACTGATATAATATTCTAGAGGCTGATGCTAGTATACATAATGCTACACATACCTTTGTTTCCACTGGGATGACTTCTGCACAATCTCCCTTGTTTATTTGAGCAGCATTTGGTTTGTAAAGTGTTTTTTTAAACACTATAAAAATCTTAGCTGAGTTGAATGTAGTTGAGATGTATCAAAACTGGGGTAGGAGGTGTACAGCCGAGCATCATTCTCTAGGAAGATGATGTGTAGGCACTTAACAAGAATGGCTTGATACTTTCAGCTCATTGTATGGGTGTCAGGCTCACTATGTAAGAAAATATCTGAGTGCATAAAATAGAGGTTTATGGCAGGGAGATAACCCTCATGTTGTATAGGACTCTGATCAGACCACATTAGGAAAGATGTAAAGGTTTACAGTTGGTAGTGTTTGAAGAAGGTTGCCATATTGTTGGAGTAGACAGAGCAGCATGCATTAACATTTAAATGCAGGTAGATATAGCAGCATACTGTAACAGTTAAATGCAGGTAAATATAGCAGCATACAGTGACATTTAAATACAGATACTAGAAGATAAAGCCTTTGAACAAAGGCTGTTGTGTGTTTCTGTGGGCGCACGTGTGCGTGTATGTGTGTGTGTGTGTGTGTGTGTGTGTGTGTGTGTGTGTGTGTGTGTGTGTGTGTGTGTGTGTGTGTGTGTACATGAGTATGTGTGTGTATGTGTCTGGGCACCATTAAGGCTTTTAACATTTTTTAATAATTTTTTTAAATTTTTCCAGCAAGATCTGAGCTGTTATACTTGTCATCATTAATGGTGGAAATGAAACAAGGAATAAAGGAAGCACTGTGAAAACTTATTACAGAGAGCATGTACAGTAAAGGGATATATACCAAACCCTTATTAATGACATATACAGTGAAAATGAAATGATGGCAGCTTCAGAATATCACATACATGAGCCCACAAATCAGATATGTTATGGAGTATGTATACTTCACATGCCTGATTGTGATAAATTGAATGAATAAATACTTCAGCAATAGCCACAGACAGAAGCATACAGAGCAACCCTTTATAATACCCCCACACCTATATAGTATCAATGAAAGGCACTTTACTGACTATTAACATCTCTGATGTCTGACTCTGATGAAATTGATGAATAAATATATAGGATCATAGGATCATAGGAGGTTACTAGGCTATTGGCCCTGAGGCCCTTATAAGCCTAGCCAAGAGTTTAGCCCATGTTTAGATAAGTCAGCACCCAGAGCCCCTGTCCAGCAGGGACTCAGGTGGAATCCCAGGAGTGTATTTTCTGTTTCCCATCCAGTTATCCAGGTTGCAATTAAAAAGGGATAATGAGGTACTCTGCTTGACGTGGAGATGGAGTCTATACCACAGATGGGGGAGTCTCTGTGACACAAATCTGTCCTTCCAACAAGTCCTATTGACTTTACAGACCAGGTTGAGGTTGCGCGTATGAGTTGCTTGAGTGGAGCTCGACTTGCAGATATGCAGCAGTCCCATCAAGGTGGGGTCTGAGATTGCTTTATATGCCAAACAGAGGTCACCCCTGAGGAGTCTTTATGAAACTGAGTAGAGGGATACGGCTTTTAGCCTGTCTGTGTTAGGTTAGGTGTTTGAGGCCCTGGATTCCCCTGGTGAGGAACCTCTGTGGTCTTTTCAGCTACTGCATGTGCTTTGCGAGGTACTTGCCGAAGGGGGTATTGTACTCAATAATTGGCCTTATGAGGGAAGAGTACAGGGATGTTATGACCTCTTTGCCCATGGATGAGATACCCTTACATTTGAGGTGGGCCATGTAGAAATCTTTCCATACAACGGAAGCAACATGGTGGTCAAAAGTCAGGTTGCTATCAACATGGGTGTCCAAATCCCTTACCACTGACTGTGTACTTAGGACATTGTTATTAATGTGATAATATGTGGGGATGTTATTCTCCCAAAAGGGGATGATGATGCATTTTTGGGAAATTGGCTAAGCTCATAATAGCTCACAAGGTCAGCTAGACTAGTACTTACATATATACCAAATGAAATAATTAACTGGTTAGGTAAACAAACAGACAGACCACACAGGGTAAACTTATGCTCTGTAAATACTGACAGAATAAGATAGTTAATTGCAAAATGCCATAGTCACAAGCTGTAGGAATGGATTGCCAGACTACAGCACATAGGAAGAGATTTGTGATGGTTGGCTGTAGAATTTTTATAGCAGGTGATCTATGCATCACAGATTTATTTGAAAAATTTAATTTCAAGAGAAAATGTCTGCATATATCAGCCTAGTATTTAAGACAAGCAGGAGCAGCCACAATGTCTAATACATCCTGCAAAGTTGAAAGTTATTTGGAAAAGAAATCTGTCATAGATTAAGAATGAAGCAGAAGCACTACACATATACAAAAATGTGGTAGCTAGGAAAAATAAGTGGTGGTTGGAGGGAAGACCAGATTCCCCTGCAAATGTGCAAATGCTTTAAATGGCACAGCAGAATAAATGCCTGTTGATCTTATAGGCCCTGAGCTAGTGGTGGGGAGGGGACCAGGCATGGTTTCACCAGAAGGAAGGGGTAATAGACCAGAAGAAGAAGGGCAACAAATAGTGTAGGCAGTTAACCAGATCAAGCAAATAAACATGCCTGACATGAGGAGGCAAGGTTACAAAGAGGAATGTAGATATACTGACAACTGTGACACCAAAGAGTGGTATAGGAATCCTGAAGTAGATGATTCTGTTTGGAAAAGATCTCCTTTGAAAGATAGCTACCAGCAGAGAGAAGACTGAGGAGATGTTGGTGAGTTGGGGGCCCTGAGAGGGGTGTAGAAGGAAGGCAGAATGTGAACGAGAAGGAAATGTCATGAGGAGATGCTGCAATGGAAAAGATGTATATTCATACAGACCAGCTCAGGACAAAGGTTCCATGCATGTATCGATGAGGAGAACATTACCTTGTCAGAGGTGGTAATGATGGCAGAAAAGAATGGCATACAGGTGGCTGTGAAATCATTTTTTAATGGAAACAGTCAGAGAGAGAGAGAGAGAGAGAGAGAGAGAGAGAGAGGTGTTTCCATAAGGTGTTACGTAATGCAGCTCTTAATTTTCACTTTTTCTATATTTGTTTATATCATTATGCTATCCAGCATGATGATAGCTCGTATGTAGTAGGCTGCAAATGGTATGCCCAATCTTCATGGGTTGGATGCATGAACAGTAAGCCCCTAGAATGATACAGAGGGGATAGTTAGTGGATCACCTGCAATTAAATGGTGTGACGTACTGCATTATGTTAGGTATCTCATGGACATATCAGATGTCATGGGCAGCTTCAAATCCATGATTAAATGACTATAATTAGATTATATCCCACCAAGATGAGACAAACATGTGCACAACTATGCCTGGGAGTAACGACCATTACATCTGATCTTGTAGGTCAGAGCTCTACTGTATTGTATTCTTCTTGTTATTTTGTTAATAAAGTTGTTTACAAAACTTGTAAAATAGAGGAGCTGCTTTGCCAACGCAGCAGGGGCCTTGGCAGTTTAGAATCAGTATACTCGAAAAGGTGCAAGAGAGTATGATTTGTAAATGTTGTGTGCTACAATCAAAATACTTATAGTATGTATATCTAGTATGAATAGACTCTAGCAGTATTTGAAAATGCTTATGATATGCAATGGTGAATTGTTATAGTAAAAACGCTTTTATGCATGATGTTTGTTAAACCAAGACAATATATCCCCTATCACTATTGGCTGTATTAAACAGCTAGACCTGTAGTGTGTATGAATGTCAGCATGTATTGAGCAAATGGAGCACATTGAGTGCTGTGTTATCCCATGTAGGAAAATCTCAGGGAAATGGTGAGGAGAGTAACAAGGTATATATCAGCTGGTATGGGGACAATAGCATAAAGGTGTAGAGATGTTTTAGGCTAGGCTCAAGAAGAACGTCTCTGCATCACCAGGTAGGGGAGCTTCCAGCTCATCTACCTCTAACTCTGGTGGTAGCAATGGCCAGTGCCTTCACCTGTTGAAGGGGGTGTCTTGGATGAAACCTTACCATTCCAAAAGCCTATGAGGCCTAGCTCCCCTGAAGTGGCAAGTGAGTGACCTTTAGAGGGAGGTGGGGGTATGGTGATGGTTAAAAAAAGAACAATGTGGGTAACAACATTGAATGTTACAAGGATTAATTGTCCAGTAATGAAGGAGACAGTGTTAATGAAGCGGAAGAGATAGGAGCTGATTTTAATTTTTTTAGAGGAGATTAAGTTTAAACTGTGAGAGTTACAAAATATATTTAAAAAGGGCATGTTTCATTAGCTTCAAATTAGTTAAAAGAAGACAGTAGAAGGGAGTGAGGATTTATGTCAGCTCTGCCAAACAATGGAAGAAGGTGAAAGTAGTTGAAGATGAGGAATGCAGATGAGTGGCAGGTAGATGACTGAGAGGAGACACAGGATTGGTCCAGAGCTCTTTCTATGAGCTCAATATAGACAGACCCAAATTCTTCCACAAGTGACTGAAGAATTTGCAGGCACTAAAGAAAGGGAGAAATAGTAATCACAAAGGGTGAGTTTAGTGAGGTGTTAGATCCCAAAAGGGATTGGAAATTTGGGGCAATTTAATTTCAAAACTACAGTCAAAAGGCATTAGGTGAGTGGATGAGACAGGAGAGACTGTTAGATGAATGTTAATACTGTGTGGCAGAGCTTACTGTTAAAGTGTAAAACAAAACAAAGCACACTAGTAGGTTGAACAGATTATTGGTGGATTGGACAGCATTTGAGAAAAAAAGCTGTATATTGTTTAGAAAGGAGCTTACCAGATCATGTTATTGTTTAGGTAAGCTAGGAAGCCAGATAGTAGGTGTATGGAAATAGAATGCTTGGGAATGAATGAGTAGAGATGATATTGAATAGACACAGAGTAAAAATACTAAGGACATGCTGGAAATTTGTAAATTTTATGAGGAGATAGCTACCTGGAGGAGTAACCTTATAGCAAGAAGAGGAAGAGTGAGAAAATTAAGGGTGCATGAAGTGATGGCTGTATAGGATAGGCTTATGTAGTTGCAATGTGTTGAACAGGAAGACATAGAAGCTCAAGAAATAAGCAGGGTAGAGCAAGAGATCATACAGGGCAGGTTGAAAGACTATAAGGAATTAGAGATAAAAGCTGAGTTGGTGAAAAGAGGGACAAGATGATAGTTGAGTGGAGGGACAGACATCAAGATGTTGATGTGACACATCAAGGATGAGACAAAGAAAGCTCATATCAGACTGGTGAATGACAAAAAAGAGAGAGGAAGGTCATATGAGTGAACACATAAGGGCACAATTTTGATGTTGTACTGGTTGATAAATGGAAAGGATATATGCTATGAGAGTAAGACCAACAAAGAGGCCATTCGGCATTGATATAGAAGATAGTATGGAAACCATGAAAAGATAACCAAGAAGGATGGCATGCATTCACATACTGTTAGAGTTATGGGGAGGAAAATGCTGATCATATGCACATGTGGCAGACATCTAGGAAAGCTGTATCACTGTGAAAGGGGGCAAGATAGGACTAGAGTAAATAAGTATGGAAGAAGATACTAGATTGGTATAAGTTATACATTTTAGGGGGGCATAAAGAGAAGGGATAGGCTCGACATGAAAGACTAGAACTTCAGCCACTCACCATGGAAGTGAGATAAATGACAGCTAAGATTTAGAAAGGAAAGGCAACTAATAACCAAAAGTCCAAGGAACAAACAAGAGGTGCTAAAATATACAATTAGTTCACAAACCACCTCTAAGACCAAAAGGAACACAAAAGAATTTGCGATAATATTAAATTAATAGCTCCATAAAACATAAGAATTAAACAGCAGTTAAGCACTTACGTCCTTCACTAGGACTTTTTCAAAACTGCTCAACATTCACACCTATCAAATTAAATAAACATCTAACTGACAATTATGTGTAGTGTGTAAAAATCCACAAAGACAATTATATGTAGTGTCTACATCTGCAGCATTTATTCACTTTACACACTTTACTGTCCAATACTTGAGGTTTAATCTCTAATAAACATTTAATTTTGGCCCCTCTGGGCTCAAAGCGCAATTTAACTACAATATCCTCATAAAAAATGTCCTTGCAATTTTTCTTCAGTATACCTTTAATGAAACTTGCTTCATTTGTAAATTTACAAATAAAAGCTTTGTGTATAAAATTATCAGAACTTGTGTTCTTAGCCCAAGAAAACATTTTGTCACAGAGAGTAGGTAAATATCTGCTTGTTCTCCCTGCATGAACAGACTCTTCAATATTGTTAATAATCTCCCGTGAATAACCCCTAGCAATGAACATTTCTTTCAACTTTCTCATCTCAGTGTTGAGCATTCATCCAAAATAATTCTTTTATTGAAAATGTTTTTATTAAATTTTCATAAAACATAATCACTACAAACTTCGTAGTCAGAAATGTACATTCATATTTAAAAGTCAGAAAAAACAACCTACTCTAAATACAGAAATAAAGAAAATACCTGTTTACAAGAGTGTCCATCAGCCTTCTAGTCATTCCTGTTGTTGCATGTCTATTCAATTCCAAAATGTTTTTTTTTTTTTTTTATTTTTGCTTGTCAAGCAGTTCTTCAAATTTTGTCCATACATTGAGGCAAGATGTAATTCTGTTCATTCTTGATCTGATTGGAATTATTTCTAGATGAGTTACTTCAGTTGCTAAACTTATAAATTCTGTAAATGCAGGAGTAAATTCATTTTTCCAGTTTTGTGTGATCGCTTTTCTTGAGATGGTCAATACAGTCCACAATATGTTATATTTCATTCTTTTAACAGAAGTGGGAATAGGGGTATTAAAAAGAATTAATGATTTAGATAAAATAAATGTATGTCCAAAAATGCCTGGGAAAAAGAACTAATATTATTCCAAAAAGGAATCAAAACAGTACGATCAAAGAACATGTGTTGCCAATCTGCTTTAAGTTCTTTCTTGCATCTCCAACAAAGTTATTTTTTCTTGTACATCAATTCAATTTTATGAGGGGTGAAGAAGGACCTATGTAAAAACTTCCATGTAAACAAATGCCATCTAAGAGATGAAGTAGTTTGTTTAGATGATAATATAAATAATTCTTTGTCTTCTTCACTTGGTGGTCTATTATTGATTTGGGTAAAATAGTTCCAATATGTGTCATTACATGTTTTGGTTTCTCTCCTTACCACATTATACAATGTGGACAAGAGACCATGTCCTAAGGAATTTTGTTGTAATAACAATATGATATATGTAATCATTTTGGGACATGATCCCTTACCATTGGCTGCATTGACTTAATTTCCACTTATATATATAGGTTCATAGGTTCATAGGTTCATACTAGGCTATCTGCCCGAGGGCATTTACAAGCCTAGCCCATAGTTTTGTGGCTTACGCCACCCCTTTAGTATGGGGAACTATACCCATTATTTTGCTGTGCCTCTGTTGAGCAGTGACACTGAGGTAATCCCTGGGGTATATCTGCGATCTCCCATCCATTGGTCAAGATTTCTCTTGAACAAGGCCAGCGAGGTGCTCTGCCTCACATATACCGGGATTTTATTCCACAGCATAGGGAGTCTTTGGGTGATGAATCTATCCCTCCAGCACGTCCTATTAATAGCCGTGTCGAGGTTTAAGTCTCCCGCCCTTGTGGCTCTGACGGATCTAGATTTTTTGAGGTGAAGCATATTCATCAAATCTGGGTTTGACATGGCCTTGTATGTTAGGCAAAGGTCACCTCTGAGCAAGCGGTGGCGACTGAATAGAGCTGGAGTTCTTTCAGTCGGGCAGCATAGGACAGATGTTTGAGACCCTTTATCCTTTTGGTGAGGAACTTTTGTGGCCTCTCCAGCTGCTGCAAGTGTCGGGTCAGATACATTCCGAATGGGGCATTGTACTCAATCATTGGTCTGATGAGTGATGAGTATAGGGAGACTATGACCTCCCTTGATCTAGATGAGAATCCCTTCATGATAAGGTGGGCAATGTAGAAGGTCTTCCTAACTACTTTAGCTACATGGGTGTCGAATGACAGACTACTATCAACCTGGGTCCCCAGGTCCCTGATAACTTCTTCTGTACTCAGTGGATTGCCACCTATTTGGTAGCTAGGGGTAACCTTGTTTTTCCCGAAGGGTATGACTATGCATTTTTGGCATTTAACTTTAGGCCATGGCTCTGGCACCAGTTATCCGTTTCTGTGAGACCCTTCTGAAGGATATCTGTGTCAGATGTGTTTTCTACTATGGCCCAGTTTGCAGTCATCTGCAAACTTTGTCAGCCATAACCCTCCTGTGTTTGCTTGTACTTGGAAAAGTAGATGCCAAACAAGAGTGGGCCCAGGACTGAGCCCTGTGGTACACCACTTGTGACAGGCTTTGAGTCTGACATGGCGCCAACAACTCTGACCCTGTGGGTTCTGTCACTCAGCCAGTTTGCAACCCATCTTGTGATGTATGGGTTAACATTTAAGCTGATGAGTTTTTCAATGATACCCGAGTGGGGTATTGTATCAAAGGCCTTCGCCAGATCGAGGTAGGCTGTATGGACTGCCTTTCCCTCATCAATGGCTTTGGTGACTGTTTCAAAAAAGTCAACCAAGTTTAGAAGGCATGATCTGCCTTTGACAAAGCCAAACTGGGATGGATCCAAAGTCTGCAAATTCCCTATGTCTTTATTTATGAGGTCCATTATGATCCTCTCCATGGCTTTGCAGATAAGGCTTGTCAAGCTAATGGGCGGTAATTTCCAGGGTCGGTGGAGGCACCGCCTTTGTGAAGTGGGACCACAGTTGCAGTGCGCCACTCCTGGGTACATATCCAGAGGTAAGACTATGATTAAACAGCTGTCCTAGCTGTGGGTTTAATTCCTCGTTGAGTTCGTGGAGCACACAGCCGGGGACACCATCAGGTCCCATGGATGCTGTGTTTTTGCTTTGGAGAGAGCAGTTCTCACCTGGGCGTTGGAGATGTTTGGGGGCTGCAATCGCTTGGTATAGATATCTCTCCTTTTGGGGAGAAGTTTGCACTGAACCTGTCAGCCAGTATGTTGGCAATGTCTGTAGGATCAGTAATCTTCACATCATTTTGAACTAGTTCTGAGCATATCTGGGAGTTTCCTCCCAGGTTTCTAACATAGCTAAAGAAGGCCTTATGATTGTCTTTTGAGTCTTTAGCTATTTTTCTCTCAAAATTTGCTTTGGATGATTTTATGAGAGCTCTTAGTTTTTTACTTATAGTGATCAAGGGTGTCTTACCTTTTAAGGATTTTGCTCTATCTTGGAGTAGCTTCCTCCTTTTGTTGTAGAGTTTGTTTATGGCTGGGGTCCACCAGAGTGGACGCTTGCCTTTGGTACAAAGAGTCTTTGTTTTGCTTGGGATTGCCTTATCCATGCAGTCCTGCATATATATATATATATATATATATATATATATATATATATATATATATAGTCTACAAGATAACCACATATCTTTTATTCAAATCATATTTATTCCTAATGTAATCTACTGAGTGAAGCTTTTCATTTTTCATTAACTGAAACCAGTACAAGAAATTCTTCTCTTTAAAAGCAACCATTGTTTCTAAATTTAAAGTAGGGATATTACTTTAAATATATGCTATAGGAAACATAACGAAGATCCATGCTCTATAAGCCAGATTTCTATATATAAAATTTCTAAAAGTTTTTAATATAGTCAAATGAAGTAATAATCACTTGTTTGGTGACTTTTTCCTATAATGTAACCCTTTAACCCTTTAATAACCAAAATAAACTGTTATTTTATATAAGAAAAGTGTTAGTATATCTATTACAGTTACAGGATTCCTAAAAATTCTTTCCATCTAGCTGTATAAGTGTTGTTGATCCAAAGACATATTGTTTTCATAACCAATGATAATAAATATTATTCTATGTCTGGTAGTCCTATTTCCCCTACTTCCTAGTCTCTTATTTGATGATTTAGTGCAATTCTTGGTTTGTCAAGGGAACCAAAGAAATGTCAAAATTAAACTGTTAAATTCTTTAATAAAGATTTTCATAGGAGGTAATATTAATGACTGAATAATATATAGAATTTTTGGCAAGATAATCATTTTGATGATAGAGAGTCTTTCAACCATTGTAGACAATTTTATTTCATTTGTCCATTAGATTCTTTATCTTTTTTATACAATTAGTATAATTATAATTCACTGTATCTTTAATATTATCCATTATGGTTATTCCCAAGTAATTCATTTTCTTTTTTTTAAGAATATATTTAAGGAACTGATTTGGGATTTTATTCTTATTTATGTTTATTGGTAAAATTTTTGTTTTGTTACCATTACATGTTAAACCAGATTTTCTTTGAAATAGTTCCATTGCTAAAAAAGTTCCAGATATAGATTTATTATCACTCAATGTCAATAAGATGCCATCTGCAAACAATGGAATTTTAGAACTTGAATTCTCCCATATTTTAATACCTTTTATATCTGTATTTGATCTAAAATAATTAACAAAAGTTTCCATAACTAGGGTAAAAAGCAGAGGTGAAAGAGGACATCTTTGTTTAGTTTGTTTTAATACTTGTATAGAATCAGATGTGAAAGTACATATTTTGACATATGTAAAGCCAACTCTATAGAGATTATTAATAAGATGTGCAATGTTAAAAGAAAACTTGCATTCTTCTAGAACGAGCAAAAGATATTTTCAGTTGACCGAGACAGAAGCATTATTTATATCAAAACTCATTAATGTTACATTCTCATTTGTGTTATTTGCATAGTGAATTATTGTAATTATTCTTTTAATATTATCATAGGTGTTTCTATTTAAAATAAACCCAGTTTGATCTTCATCAATCATAGAAAGGTCAAACATGTTTTAGTCTATTAGCATGAATTGTCATGAATAGTTTATAATCTACATTTGGAAGTGAAATGGGTCTGTATGAAGGGTCTATATCAGAACATTGAATGTTTAAAATCATAAACGCTCTAAGGAGCAAAAATGCCGGACCTAGAAGTGCTTTTTTTGAGATTGCAGTTTAGTGAAGATTGGAATTTTGCCCTTTCCTTACTGTAGTGCGATCTTGGAGTTGGAATATATATTTAGCAGGAGGTGTGGGGGTGCAGCCCCCCCCCCCACAATAACAAGTTCGATGTCTCTTTAGAGCATTTGTGATTTTAAACATTCGATGTTCTGATATAGACCCTATACGAAGACTATTGAGTAGGATCCTTGTTGGCTTTTATAACTGGAGAGATATGGGGATATTTCCAAGAAAGAGGAATTTTAATTAAGTCCTTAACTATAGAAAAAAGCTAACATAATATGTGTAGGGCTTCTTTAGGTAACAGCTTGTTCAAATATAATTCCATCATTACATGGTGCTTTATTAGACTTCAATTTAGAGATTTGTGTTTGAAGATCAGACATATAAATCATTTAATTTCATTTAGTCATTTGATAGTCTAGTTTTTATATTTTTTCTAATAAATGTTGTGCTTGCTTCCTCTGGATTGATTAGTATATTATTTTGATTAATTTCATTGTAATAATCTCTGAATTCCTTTAGAATATTTTCTATCTCTGTTACTTTTCTTTTCTTCTCTTTCTATGTGAATAGACTTTTACGTGACTGCATTTACTGAGTAATTTTGTTTTGGTGGCTAGATTGCACATAGATTTTGGGTTGATAGAAAAGTTAATTATCTTAAACTTCTCAAGATTGATTTTGATTTTATGATTTAAAATTTCCAAGTATTTGTCATTCAGCTTATTGATCTTTTCTATGTTATTTTTATTCTTCTGGTTTTCTAACTTCATCTTATCAAGTTTTCCCTGTATTTCATGTAATTCTTTGTCCCATTGCTTTTTTATTTGATGGTCAATTAGTGATTTTACCAAACAGATATGCTTTTAGAGCATCCCATATAAGTGTCCACTGTATTGTCAATTTTTATAAAGGAGGACATTTCTTTATGAAAATAGTCTTTAAAATATTGTAAACCTGTTATATATGCTGGTATTCTTCTTATTTTAACCTTATTATTAGAGTTCAAGGACAGTTCAAAAGTGATTGCATTATAATCTGAAAATGGGCAAGTTACAGTCTTAACTTTACTCAACTTGTCTACTAGTTCATTAAAGATATAAACTCTGTCTATTCTGGATTGTGTATCATGCCTATGAGAGTAATGCAGAAAGATTAATGAATTTGACTCTGAAAATTCTTTTATATCTCTAAGATGAAATAATTCAGTACATTTCATTAACTTTTTTGCAGATGGCTGAATTTTCCTTTCAGTTTTTTTATTAGTATCACTTGATGATAATATGCAGTTAAAATCTCCTGCCAAAATGATACTGCATTTTGCAAATTGAATTACTTGCTCTAAATATTGATCAGCTGTCTTGACTCCTATTCCTGGAATCCAGTACACATTTACAAGAGTTAATATCTTCTTATTGTATTTTATAGTAGCAGTGCAAAACATATCTTCATCATCTTGGTATGTTCCCACAACTTCAGGCATAGGTATAGAATTATTTCATAAAATAGCTGCTTCCCTTTTTTCTAATTATATTGTGAACTAGATAGTATAGTGTAACTCTTAGTATTAAGTCTGTTTATATCTTCTGCTAATAAGTGTGTTTCCTGTAGAAAGATAACCTGAGAATTAAAGAGCGTCAGATAGCTATTTAAGTTACCTCTCCTGCTTTCATTGTTTAATCCATTAACATTTATAGAAATACAGTTAATAAATGTCATTTGTCATACTGATCAGAAACATACACATATTTCTCATAGATAATGATGCTCTATTTATAAAGAACTGCTTATTAATGCTCATACAAATAGTAAATTCTGAGAGTAGATCTAGGAACAAAATTATTACATTTGTGGACACTCGTAAAAATGCAATAAGTAAGAGTGTCATAAAACAATTACTTTTAAAATCCCTCCCACCCCTCATGGAGTTGAGCACTTCATGCTTGAATAGTCTGACCATCCAAATAAACCAACTCATCCAATATTTTGACAAAGAGTGAGAAGAAAGATATCCCCCAAACCACTCTACCACAAATATATATAACTCTAATAACAGTTATCAAAAAGTATAGCTGTATCCTATAAGTCATTATTAATATAAATAAGTAGAACAGTTGTTTCATTTTTAGGCCTATTTACAAAAAAAAAAAAAAAAAATTCCTAGCTGTATATATCAAATAAATTATTAAAGAACAACACAAACTATGATTTACTATTACAAAGATAAATCCCCAGCATTTTTATTTCTTTGGAACTTATTTGGAACTTTGGAAATTATTTTCTTTGTGTGTTTTATCAGTATGCTCTATATTTATACATTTTTCCATAAAAATAAAATTTTAAATATTAATTTGTATTCATTTGCATCAAATAATACCTTTGAACAATATACAGTTTTTCTCTTTCAATTATAAACTTTCATGCTTCATGTAATATGATATTAACTTCTCTTCTGCTATGCTAGCTTATATAGCTATGTATCGTTACAGTGAACTTTGATCTAATGCATATTCAGAAGGTTCTGCCTTTCATTTAAATTATCTTTCCAAAGCTACCTGTCAAACCAGATCTCCAAGCTTGAACAGTTCTATTCTGTCAGTTTGGGTGGGAATTTCAAGTTATCTTAGGCCTTATACCTTAAAAGCTTCACACAATCTAGTGAAAGAAGAAAGCTTGAGCCTGACAGAAAGGAGTTTTGTTTCTAAACCACACTGAAGTTATTTGCATAAGTACAGCCCTCTAATAACAGTAATTTTCATTACATATGACACCAAGCTTGATCTTTCACTCAAGTAGAGAGTTTTAAGGTTGTTTAACTAAACAACCATAAAAGACACTTCTTTAACAACTATATTCATCCCCACCCCACCTCACATTTTATTGTGTCTAGCAAAAACAATATCTTATTATCTAAGACTGTATATTGGCTTTCCAGGCAGCCTTAGAATGCAATTATTACTTTTAACAAAGCTTCCTTTTAAATATTACTCTGGCAAGTGTTTACTTTGGATATTTTCTATTCATGTTGTATTAAATTGATGGTGGTGGTATTTTGTATAATACACTGTTTATGTAATAGATTGAAATTAACACTGTTGTTACTTTTCCCAAAAGCATCAAGAAAAACAAGATAGTACTAAGGATATATGCTGTGTTCAAGCCTGTAATAGCAACTATATAAGATAAACAAATGTGAGCTATGAACTATGTGTCATGTTGCAGTCTTTTCTATTTCATAAATAAAATATGCAGTAACTTCTAAGTATGCAATTTCATATAGAAACCTACAACTTATACATTAATATATAATGCTTATAATATGTAATGAATGTTTTTGTTAAAAAAATGTATAACTTTTTATTCCAACTCATAAAAAGATATTGTCAATTAACTGTAAAATAAATAAGTATAATGCAGAAAACAAAGAGTTAAATTACCTTTCGTATGCAGTCTACTTGTTTGTAGTCAAGTTTCTATTTATGTTGTAACCGAATATGTTTTTGTTTCTTGCTTTATTGTTAAAGTTTTATATAAAACTAAAATTGTGCTTGTTTACAAAAAGGAAAAAAAACAAACATGCTTTAACATCATTTTACTTTCCTTGTAAATAAGGATTGTAGAAAGGGAAAAGGAAAAAGGAAAAGTTCTTCATTGTCCCCTTTTTTCTTTTTCTCATTTATCTTGCTTCCATTTGAATCTATATGCCTCTTCGAGATATATTACTCCAATTCACTTGCTTTGTTTGTTCAAGAATTTTATTTATTTGTAGAAATGACAATGCAGGGTCAGGATCTTCGAAGAGTTTAACTCCATTTGTAAGGAAAATCTTTAGTTTGGCCAGGAATAATAAATGTACTTTTATTTGGTTCTTCTTAAGTTCTCTAATAAGTGGAAGGAATTGTTTTTTTTTTTTGCCATCACATTTGTTGAGTAGTCATTGTCAAAATGCACAATATTTCCATCATATTTAAGTGGTGACTTAGCCCATGCAATTTTAAGTACCAGTTCTTTGTCTTGAGATGAAGTCAACTTTACCACTATAGATCTCGGAGAAGAACCAGATTTTGCAGCAGGTTTACCTAGGGACCGGTATGCTCTCTCTATCCCAAAAGAGAGAGCTTCAGGGAGATCTAAAGTCTTAAGAAGCCAGGCAGTTAAAAATAAATCATATTGTTACCTTCAGTACCTTCAGGAAGTCCAAATATATGAATACTATTCCTTTGAGATCTATTTTCAAGGTCATCTACTTTAGCTGACAGGATTTTATTTTGCTGCAATAAAAATCCAATGTTGCTTTCTTCTTCATTTGGTCTTCCATCTGTAATATTAAGGGATTCTTCGATGCCAGAGATCTGATTTTTCTGTACCTGAAGAGCCTCATTAATTTCTTCCATTTGTTTGGAGCAATCTTTCTTAAAATCATGAATTTTATTGTCCAGTCTGTCCATTTTTAATGATAATTCTTGAATATGAGACAAAAGTGACTGAAGCTCTTTCTTACATGAAGAATCCTGAAGTGATGCCTTAGTGTAGCTCATGTTACTGCCGGATACAGTGAAAGAAATTACTTTTATGCAGTTTTTGACAGGAAAGCTATTAGATTTTCAAATCTTTTCTTGAAATAATCCTTTATAACAGCAAGGGATATCAAAATTCACTAGTATGAACTGTTTAGTATTATTCAAACAAAACATTTTCTGTCAGAAATATATCTCTTGTAGCAGAGCAGTGAAGAAGTGCTGTTATCCTTGTCTCCTGCTGGCCATGCCCCCATCTGAAATAATTCTTGACAGCCTTACATTTGCCCATGAACAATCACCCTTTTCTGAAAAGCTGGATGACACTTTGACCACTGTAAATAGCTGTTAGAAAACATAGGTTTTCTCTAAATAGCAGACTGAAAATTCTTAGATTGAAAATCTTTAAAAATTCTTATCATCTAAAAAAAATGAATATTTTCCTTAGAAGATTCATATGTAAAACTGAAAAAAAATACAGAGTTCAACTCTTGAAAAAACTTCTCCAAACAAGTCAAATCACCTGCCTACAACATATAAATGTCATTTTGATATCTCAAATACAATTTAATGTGTGAAAGAAATTCATCATTAAACACATACAACTTTTCCCATTCCATAAGTACTAAATTGACCTATAGGGGGTTACTGCTGCACCCAGTACCACCCCAGATTTGTGCTTAAAATATTCTCCTTCAAAGAACATGAAGTTATTTCTTGAAATAATATCCATAAAATGTTCAACAGTAGTCAAATCTTTAGCATCTAACCATGGACACCTCATCACAGTTTCAATGAACCACTTCATTCCCACAGAATGGGTTATCACAGTGTATACGTTCCTAATGTCAGCTGTAATAAAACAAAATGTCTTCAACATAATAAACTAATTTTGTACAAAAAAATGCCAAGACTTTTATAAAAACATGGGCAAATAAATCCAAAGCTCCTTTTAAATTTCCATCAAGATAGATAGCTAGGGGTTCAGTAATCTACCCCCTTGTTGTCACTATAGGCCAGAGAGGTAGATCCTGTAAACTAGTAGGTAATACCAAAAATACCTGGAACTATAGGAGAGCCTACATTTAAAAAGTTAAATAACTCAGTGTTGATAGTTTTTTTGAGACAGTAAATCTTCTGGCAGACACCTAATGTGAGCATATGATATGTGTATTTCATTCAAGGAAACCGTCTCATACGTGGAGCCATCACTGAGCAAATTAAACATCTTAGTAGAATAATCTATTATGTTCATGATAACTAACCCACCACCCTTGTCAGGCTTCAATAGTCACAAAGTTTGATCATGTGCCACTTTATATAATGCAGTTTTTTCATTATTAGTTAAGTTACTGAACTTTTTAGATGAACATTTACTACACAAGATTCTAAGAGCATGCCCCATATTGTGTTCAAACAATTGAAGAGCTGGTGTGAGCAGAGGATTGAAACAATTAGAAAGCTTGAACTTATCAGATGGTTCAATCCTCTTCTCTCCAAAAAGAAAGAACAAATTAAGTCTTCTCACAAACAATTATAAATCAACAAGCAAAGATGCAACATTCGAATGACACGTTAGAACAAATGTAAACCCATGCTAAAGCAACTTGAGATGATGACCATCTCCAACATGAAAATCACTGTAATTGTAAATAGAAAATTCACCATTTGGGCACACCCAAAGCTGACAGTCAGTTTCAAAATACAACATTTCATTCTCTAACAAGGTAACACCCTCTAGTTCTTTCTGTTCTTCCGAAACCATGGAGACTGTTGTTTCAGGGTTCTGCAATGAAATTTGTTTCATTTTGTTCCTCTTGTCTGCTAATCTCTTCAACCTTCTCACATGGAGAGAAACAAAAAAAAATCATCAGGTAAATCATGTTCATCTTGCAAGTCCTGATCTAAATTACACATGCTATCAGAGTTAAAAGATGATGGAGCATCAATACATAAATCAAAATTTTGATTGGACTCATGGGGGGGGGGGGGGTTGGATATGCCTTATTGGTATCGTAATCTAATTTGTCCCTGTGAAGTTTCTTAACTTTTCTGTTAATGTTATCCTTCCAAAATGAATCAACTTTGTGCAGCACATCCCTATATTTATTGTCATGTATCTGAAAAGCCAAATCTGTTGTGATAGACTGGTGCAAAAACTTAACGTCTTCATCTACTTTAGACAACACTTCATTGTTCTGTTCAATAAGAACAGACATGATTTCAAAACCAGTTCTGTCAAATAAGTCCACTAGCCTATTGTATGCCATGGATGAACCTGTAATTCTGTTAGGGCACTTCCCAACTCAAAGCTCTTTCTGATATCTTTTTTATCTCAAACATTCATTAAAAAACGGTTATCCAATATCAATGATTTATATTTAATTAAAACTTTTTCAAAAGCTTGAAGTTGTTGCATAACAGTCTTATTACCTGGAATGTTGCCTAAAACTGGGCACAGACTGCAACCATTGATGGAAGTTAAAACTCCTGTCTTTCTATGCAGTGAACTCATTCCAGCTCCCGAATTTACCCGACTGGTATATGAAAAATTGACTTTATCCAGTAAACTGTTTGTACCAATACAACTCCCACTCTACCCATTCTAGGAATCTGTCAGTTGAATGCATGTACTCAGTTGCTGAATTAACAATTTAAGATTTCCTGGAAGCCAACTGCTTTTAGGTGCAAGGAAAATATCCTGTGATCCTAAAGAGGTCTGCGGTCATTCCATGGAAACACAACTATTAACCAAAACTCCAAGGAGCAAACAAGATGTGCTAAAGTATACAAAAAGTTTGCAAACCACTTCTAAGACCAAAAGGAACATACAAGAACTTGCAATAAAATTAATGTAATAACTCCATAAAACATAAGAATTAAATAGCAGTTAAGTGCTTTCATCCTCCACTAGGACTTCTTCAAAACTGTTCAACAATCAAACTTACCAAATTAAATAACAAACCTCTAATTGACAATTAAAATTAGTCCAGTAGCATTCCAACACCTATAACTTGTTAAAACTTTCAAAAACATGATAATAAGAACTGCATATTATAAATAAAAATTAAACGTAAGAAACAAACTGAAGCTTATATTTTAAAACAGGTAAAATGGAAAACAGTGATCATTAATACCTGAAAACATGTAAGCATCTAGTTGTAACTGCCAAATAAGCTCCTGCTTACTTAAATATTCTTTCCATTGTCCTGCTTGTTCAGAATCATCTACTTTCTCCAAAATGAAAAAAAAAAAAAAAAAAACTTCTTATAATTGCTACACAATAAAAAGTGTTTAAACAAAGCATTGTTAAGGTTGCCCCTTTGAATATCTTGATAATGTTCATAAATACACTTCCTCAGTCATCACTCAGTCTTACTACATACAATGTGTCACAAGAAAAGCATTCCAAACACATATGCGAGATCCTCTGAAGGCAATGAAACGTAGCAAATTATACGTTTCATTGCCTTCAGAGGATCTCGCATATGTGTTTGGTTTGCTGTTACAATTTTTTGCGTAAGATCCTCGTCTCTACGGAAAGCAGCTCTGCATTGGGATTGCATTACAAGAAAAGCATTGACTTTAATAAACAATGGCTTTGGTGTTACAATCAAATTTGCCAAAGTGAAACAGACTTTTATGGTAGTTTTTAACAAATGTGCTCTTAGTGTCTAAGATGTAGCAGCAGCATTAGTAAATGTACAAATAAAAACTTTGTGTGTAAAGTCATCAGAACTTCAGTGGCACTCATCCACATCACATGGTGAAGCATTTACTGTCCTCTAGTTTCATATCAATGTTGCCAGTGGGTGTTGGTGATAGTACCATTTCACAAAGGGATGCACCCCAGCTGAGGCAATCCACAGTCTTCATTATTCTCCTTTGGGGAGCCACATCCCATGTCCAATCCATGTCTGTGTAGCGTTCTCCCATCTGCTGCAGTTATGTCCTCTGGTGCCAGTACTGTGTGACTGCCTAAAACATCTGGGCATCTGGCCCCCTTAGCAAGCTCCTTCCTTGCATCACCCAGCTGTGTATCACAATGATACATGCCCTAGTCATTCTTTCCATCCACTTGTGTAGGCATTGTAAATTCTTGTCATTGTGCCTCATCCCACCCATACAAATCATGACAACTGTACCCTGCCCACACCTCTGTGATACACAGGTGAAATAATGCCTCACACATAGTTTGGTTAGTCAGTGCACCGTACTGCATAACCTGGATGTGGTATTGCATGCTTCAGTTTTAATCTTTGTTGTTAATGATATGACTCATATGTGTGCATCAGATACCACCTCTTCTCTTTGCCACTGCTGCAGAACCTACCTCAGCCTCACATAGGGGTCCTTTGCAGTTGATTTCTGTGATGAATCCTCGCCTGGCACCTCTGTTGCTGGTTCCAGTCACTCTGCCCCTGTGATAGTGATTCAGTGCTCTAGCTAGCTGCATACCACCATGTTGTGCAGCACTGCACATAAAATAAATATCTTGCTGCTGGTCCCTGGAGCATTCTGCAGTGCACCACCAGAGGAATTTAGGCAATGGAAATGGACACTCAGCAATTTAAACACGTGCTCGATGATATTGTGGGTCTGCAACAGGTGAAACTATGTGCCATTTCACCCATGCTCTGTATGTCCTAACTAAATGTCATAAGCCATGGCTTTCAGTGTATGCAACATCACCAGTAAGATGCTCCTGTAGGAAATCACTCAAAACAAACTGCTGGTATAGGTCAGACATATGCCAAATGTGTGAATCATGGCATGATTAGATGGTGCACAAATGCATTGTAAATAATAGTCTGTGCATTGCACGCTTCCAGGCAGTCAATGGAGTGGAAGCCCTTCAACTTGACATACAAGTAGCCATGCGTAACAGGCAGGGCCTTGATGGTGATAAGGGTGCAGTTAATGGCCCTTGAAGCCTAAGGGAAATGGGCTACATCACAGAATGTCTGCCTAATGATGTTTCATTTTTCTGTTCTACATGCTGCATCTTAACATGAAGGAAATTATGTTCTGTTTATGAGGAAGGCATCTATAAAACACCCACTGTGTCCCCACAGCAATAATGGTCAATACTACACATTTATGAATGCCCACAAGGATTGGTACTCCATACTTCACAGCACATTCTGTGTGAGGACACCACATGTTTACAACCTCCCTTATGGTGTCTATCCACATGACAACACATAACTATGTTCCTGTCATGAAGGTGACAACAGGTTAGCTGCAGTAAGAGCCACCTGCATTTTGGACTCTAGATTTGCACTCTTGCAGACACTGCAACACACTGACTATAAAAATGGTCCTTGATAAATATCGTCCTGTTAGTCTAAACCAGGTGTGTTTCTCTTCACCGAAGAATAACAGTGTAAAATCTTGCTGTCCAATCTATCTTGTCATGTTGCCTTCATACACTTTTGAATAATATTGCCATATTGTTTACCATTATTTGCATTCATAATTGCTTTCATTTCTACAATGTCATTCATTTACATGTCATTATATGGTCATTTTTTATATGATAACCCTGCTATTTTCCCAGCTAGCATTATCATGTTATGTATTTCTTTGAATTGTCTCCGATGGGTGCATCATTGTTCATTGCACTATTTTACATAATGTAGTACATTAATTGTTTCTGAATCCCAGCCTTAGTTTGCTAACTTTTTGTATTTTCTCTAGTATGCTATTATTGTTGGGATAAGGCTGGAAAAGTAAGATGTCAGTTAAGTTGGCTTTGCAGTTTAGCCAGTAGGCAGGGAAATATGCAATGTGTTTGCGAAATGGTTCTTATCTGGAATCAAAATATACATTTTTATTTGTAATTAAAAAGTGGAGAATAACTAAATAAAACCAGGGATTTTTTTCTTTTTTCTATGTTTAATCTTAGACACATATTGAACTGCAGGAACTTATAAACTGCGCATCTGTGGACAAATGCAATGAACAACTAAACAGCAAGGAAGTATGCATGGAGCTATGGTTATGTTTGAAAGACAAGTACACAGCTGCCCTATCAACAGCACTGTACAGCTAACTA